>NC_034427.1:1124875-1128255 GCF_002078875.1 Numida meleagris | reverse complement strand
CTCTGATTTGTTTGTACATGTAACAGTGTGAAAGAGAGCTCTGCCTACAGGTTGTAAGCAGCAGAATGCATAAGTAGAGGATGCTCTCAACCACAGCACAGTTTCTCAGAGCTACAACTTGGCAGTTCTCCTTCCTCTCTTCCAGGCTTGTGAAGGGCTTGGAGAATATGCCCTACGAAGAGAGACTAAAGGAGCCGGGGCTGTTTAGGCTGGGGAAGAGGAGGCTGAGGGGAGACCTCATTGCTCTCTTCAAATACCTGAAAGGTGATTGCTGTGAGAGCAGGGCTGGTCTCTTCTCACTGGTGACAGGTGACAGGACAAGGGGAAATGGCCTCAGGTTGCAGCATGGGAGGTTTAGGTTGGATATGAGGAAAAACTTCTTAACAGAAAGGGTTGTCAAGCACTAGAACAGACTCCCCAGGGAGGTGGTTGAGTCACCATCCCTGAATGTGTTTAAAAACCGTTTGGATGTGGTGCTCGGGAACATGATTTAGCGGTGGGTTGTTAGAGTTACGGCAGTATGGTTAGGTTGCGGTTGGACTTGATGATCTTGAAGGTCTTTTCCAACCTGAGCAATTCTATGATTCTGTTGTAACGCATTTCAGTTTATGCAGCCACTCAGCAAGAGAGATTGCTTGGTTTCTCCTAAGTGCAAGGAAGCTGGGTGCTGCAGGCTAGATGATGGACTACTTCAGGAGAGACAGTCCAGCTTTCTCTAGAGGGCAGAAGCTGCTGCTGTCTGTAGAACCTGGCAGAACACAGTCAAAGAAACTATGCTTGAATGCAAAACTAACAAGTTGGGTTTTTTTGGCTCAGCAGTGATCCCAGACCCACTACCCTTCAAACACAAGCTGCATTTTGGTGACATGATTGGTCTAGCTGAGGTTGTGGAGTCACACCCGGTTCTGCTTACACACAGGTTTGCAACCAATCCGTTTCATAGGCTGAATCACCAGGGCAGTCTTCCAATTTCTTCTCACAGCTTCCTGGTGATTCCAGCACAACAGACAAATTCTTTCATCATTTCACAGTAAACAATCAGCTCATCTCACTGCAGGACAGGGCTGCAGGATATATATTTACTCTTTGTGATTAACAGGTTACAAAACTAATGCTGACAGACAACTTGCTCTGCTCTGCAGCTGCTCACACTCAACCTAAGCTGAAGCACCAGGCCAGTGCTGTAGCAAAGATCTTCCATAAACCACAACACTGCTGAAACAAAGAAAAACCCAGAAAGGAAACAAGAGTCACACACGTCTGTAAATCAAAGCAGATTATTTATTTATGCAACTCAAAGTGATGACAACTTGTAGTGCAAGTTCCTTCATTTTGAAATGAATTATCTCCAGTCTCAAAGAAACCGTGCTTTGCTATCATCTGTCTACTTACAATCCCCAGACCATGTAGTAACACATGCTTCACACTTCTGAGGACAAGGAAGCTCTTTCTCCTAGTTCCACGGGTAATTACTTCTTCACTTCATAACCACTGGGACACTAGGGAAATCACTCAAGCATCTTAATGTCTATGTTTCCAATTGCTGACTTCTGAAAGTCACATACCTCATTAAACCCCCCTGCCCACAAACAAGCAAAGCGCAGCATTCTTAAATTGCAATGACAACTCCAAGCAAAAGGCCATCACAGAATTACATTCTGCTAATAAAAATGTGACAATAAAAATAAAATGATTACAAAGTACGGTAACAGAAATTTAAAAATAAATGTCTACATATAAAAATATACTGACACTTTATGAAGGCACAGCAGGAACTACCTCAAGCATCCAACCAACAGACTTTGGTACCAACCAGTACAGAAGGGTCCCCATTCCCAAGGCAGCTTGACAGAAGAAAAGAACTACCAAGGAACTAATACATGGTAAGTATCTTTACAATAAATGTTTGTCCTAACTAATACTGGAAGCAGTGCTGTGTGAGCAGTTCTGTGCAGGTGCCCACTCTGACAACAAGCAGCAGGTGGGTCGTGTCAAGTGATGAGGCATGGTATGATGTGTCACCACTGCAAGGTGGAAACCAACACGGTCTGATTTCCTTCAACAAGCACTGCCAACAGTTATATTCTTTCCATATTTACATTTCTTCCAGTTGGGAACAGGAAGTATCAAAGATACAGAGTACAAGCGGGTAAGAGAGCTAGCGTGAATGGTACAATCCTGAGGCACTGAACACCCCAGAGTATGCAAGGGAAGAACGTGCGCGCAGACAGCTCTCCTTACCCAGTGACATGTATGGCCAGGGTGAGGCTGCAGTCTACATCTTCTTTATTTCTGGCAGTTTCACAGGTGGCCAGCCCTGCAATTTATAGTACGACACCAGCTGCTTCGGCACTTCAGCAAGAACCATCTGGGACAGAGCTTCCCGGGGAGCCTGAAAGGAACAGCGAGAGTAAATCAAAGATACTGCAGGGAGAAGAATTACCACGCCAGTGACATACTCTCTTCAAGAATTCAGACTGCAAACTCCACCTGCCAGGCACACGAGCCTGACTTCAAGAGCTCCTTGCTGCAAGCTCAGGAGCATTTCCAGTCAGCCTCGGTGAGCACTGCTGCTGAAAATCACTCGTTCCCAACCCTACACTGCTCCCACTCAAAGCCCAGACTCACACAGCCTTCATATGGCCCTGATCTGGGTGGGAAGCTGCCCCAGCCACTAGCAATCTGTCTTATTTTGGGTTTCACTGCACAATGTGCATGAACATTAGTGCCAGAAGAAAATGTAGGGAGGAGCTGGGGATTGACAGGACTGTTTTCAACAGCAGGGAAGATTTATCTTAGCTTAAATCACTCATGGAATCACTCCTGGGACTCAACAACTAAGACTGAGACAATATGATCTCATTTCCTTTCCTAAACATTTGCATCCCAGGAGAGAAAGCCTCTTTACTCAAATTCTGCAATAGCCAAGAGATATTATCAATGATACAATGAGAATTCTTTAGGTAAAGCTGCAAGAGTGTTGTGACAAGGCACACAGTTTTGAACTCAGAAGCATGTCTCAGCTCTCCCTGGGAACAAGCGATTTAGGAACTTCAGCCATACATACATTAGACACGTACTCATTTGTTGTTCTTGTAGTAACTGCACGTATATTGGAAGCAGAACTCCCCTGAAGTTCAAGACAACTTACATTTTTGAACTGTCGGAAAGGCACAAACTGAACGATGTCTCGCGCAGCTGGCTCTCCTGTCAGGGATTTCAGGACGCCGTTGTCGCCATCAAGAAACTCCATTGCCTTGAAATCAGCTTCACCAACTCCAATAATAATGATGGACATTGGCAGCTTAGAGGCATTAACGATCGCTTGCCTAGTTTGGTCCAGATCGGTGATCTCTCCATCTGTGATGATCAGCAAGACA
>NC_034427.1:1120032-1124427 GCF_002078875.1 Numida meleagris | reverse complement strand
TGGTGGGCAGCAATCAGCCCAATAGCAGGGATTGGGGCTGGGTGGGCTTTGAGGTCCCTTAAAAGCCAACCCATTCTGTGACTCTATCAGTAATGTGATAACTATCAGAAATCTGAACATGTGGCCATGGCAAATGTCATGACATGGAGACACTCCAGAGGTGACACAGAAGAACACATCAGCTTTTCTAGAAGAAAAAAATACCCTAAGCTAAAACATTGGCAAGATAAAGCGTTTAAAATTCCCTTTCCTTTCCAGAGGCTAAGGTTCAGCACTGACTCTGAAATCTGCAAGCACTGTTTTATAGCAACTATCTACAGACTTAAAATAAAAACAAAAGATATCAGAGACTTAGAATGAAAAAACTAAACTTCCAATTCCAAAAGGCAGTCAATACAAGTTTAACGTGATTGCAACCCATTACTGACATATCCTTTACTTAAATAATTTTTCATCTGTAAGAATAAGTAGAAACATTGAACATATGAAGAAAAATATAGAGGATTCCCCCAAGTCTTTGGACAGCCAAAAAAAAAACCCTCTTAAATGTAAGGAGTATGTCCCTAGACCAGAACCTCACTGTATGGGAAATTAATTCTCTACTTAAGTAGAAATCAAAATCCTGATACAGCTAGCCCAGAAGATGAGTATCAGAGCGTACATCAAATTCCCTTCTAACTAGGTAGTCAAAACAGAATCAGTTAAATGGATCAGGAAATAAGCCTTTCATCCTTATGCACAACAAACTAAGTTTTAAGAGATGGAGTTGAATTTTAACAGCAGCCATGGCCATGCAAGCACACAAACAAGATATGCAGCACAGCCACAGGAGCTAGCATGGACATTCTGCGACGCAGCATGCTGATCTGCCAGCTCTCCAACTGCTTTGTTAGCATGGCACTCTGGATTCTCTGTGCAAACATGGTGGGACAAATAGTCAAGTCGTCTGATATTTTTCAGTTCTTCTCTGTGTACATTCTTGAGTGCAAAATTGCTTGGAATAAAACATACAGGGCCCCTTTACACTGCATGCATTCTCTACAGGTGATGGAGCCTGGCAAGAGAGGTTAGGGTGACACAACTGCGGGCAAAATCCAGTTGGTCTAAAAGCCAACACAGTACCCCTGCATACTTCTTTAGTAAAGGTTCACATCAACAGCAACGTATCAACCAAGAGAATGGGAAGAGTCTCTCTGGAGGGCGGTAAGAGAGGACCAGACTCGAGACCTCAAGGAAGGAGAAAGAAATCACTTCACCATTCCATTCTATCTCATCACGAACAGAGAAAATAGAAACATCACCCAGATGCAGATCCAAAGGGAAGGACGTGCACTCACAGAAGCAGTTCTTTGTTGCGCCGAGTGAGCAGCAAACTTGGCCACGTGGTTTATAATAGGGGAGAAGTTGGTTGGCCCGTAGAGTCGGATCTGAGGAAGGATCTGGCGGTAGGCATCAACTATTCCTTGGATCCCTGTAACACAAGGACGGCAAACTGCCTCACAATTTCTCCTGTAATTATTAAAAGCATTACTAAGTAGTAGGACAAATGGACAATCATTCACACTGGTGTGAACTCCTAAAGGACAAAACAAACAGCAGATAACAGTGAACATACAAAGCACAGGGCTGAAACCAGCGGGCATCTGCAGAGACAAGATTTCCAGATTTCTCCCCTGTTCTGTATTCTTTACATTACTCTTTGNGGGCTGAAACCAGCGGGCATCTGCAGAGACAAGATTTCCAGATTTCTCCCCTGTTCTGTATTCTTTACATTACTCTTTGTGACTCTAACATAACAAAAGTAATGGAAGCTGGGGGGAAAATAATCCGGAGAATGCATGCTGGTGAACTTGTCCTTTCTACCCTGTCATTCAGTTTCTTTTAAATGGCTGTAGTCTAAACGGACAATGGATTGAATTTTTTTTTTCCCCAGAAAAATGTGTCCCTAAGGTTCCTCCAATGCAATTAGTTTCTCTCAAGTTAACTAACCAAAATTTTAAAAGTCGGAATTCCAATGGTTTAGATTCTTGTGTGGATCCATTTAAATTGCCCTACAGACTGGGTTATACTGATGCACTTATTTGCCATTGCCCACCACATGGACTTCAGTGCTTTACTTCTCAAAACTACTGCTCTGTGACAGAACTTGTTGCAATGACAGAGATTGCAGTGAGACAGGCAATGTGGAACTGAGCAGGGAAATGCTTTGATTTTAACACTGATTCTCAGATTCCATTTTTTGCCAGCCTTCGATTAGATAGAAAACCTGAAGAAAAAACATTTATTCAACAACAATTCCACATTGCTGCTTGCCAAGAGAGTCCTTAAGATTTCATAATCTGGTTTACAGACAAACCACTAAAAACTCCCACAGAAGAATGTGGCTTTGAAGAAAATAAACATTTGAGACAATCCTTTAAAAATAACACAGAAACACTGATAATACTGAAGAAGTGGCCACTGTCACTAACAGCCTGGGCAGATGGCAGCTTTGGAAGTGTGACTGACACAGGCACGCTGCTGATCTGAATTCACAGCCACCTATAACATAACAAGAAATAACCAAGCTGCAGCAACAAAAATTTCAGCAGACTAACAGAATCACAGGCTGGCTGAGTTTCAAAGGGACCTCTGGAGAACATCTCATCCAAACCCCCTTCTCAAACAGGGCCACCAAGAACCAGTAGCCCAGACCCACGTCTGTGACTTTTGAAGATCTCCAAGGAAGGTTGCCCAGAGAGGTTGAGGAGTCTGTTTCAGTGCTCTATCACCCGCACAGTACACAGCTGCTTCCTGATGTTTAGAACCCTCTGTGTCTCAGCTCTCTCCATCTCCAACAATCAAACTTAACCTAGATAACTTCACTGGAGCTTACACAGACCACACAGAAGTCTGCATCAACAGATGTTCACATTCAGGTGAGAGTACACGAAGTTTGCTGGATATCGTCACACTGCATCTCTTTTGCTTTTTTTTTTAATCAGTTATGAAAGAAATTGAACACTTCAAACATCAGTCCCTCTCAGTGAAATATTAATAAAGAGGTGTCCTCACCTTGACAATAAGGGTTGTTGGGATTGAAGTTCAAAGCAAACTCATGAGACACCTAGAAACGGCGATGTTACAACCAGTTAGAGAACGCAGACATTAACAGAGCAACTGCACAGCACTGTGAAGGCCTTACCTGCCAGCTAGGAGGAACCTGAGCTCCAAACCCAAATGCAGGAAACAGCTTGTCCCTTGGAAAAAAGGGCAACGAGAAGAAATGAGAAAGAGAAATCTTGTAACACTTCACTAATTCTGTGTTATTCCCACAAACAGTTGATGACCAAGGTTCAATTCCTGCCATTGGGAACAGGTACACCACCTAGTAGGTACACCACCTCGTTTCCCACGGTCAGTAAACAGATACCCAAGGATTTCAAGCATGGGATTGACAGTTTCAGAATGTCTTTGAATGCAGTATCCTGCACTACTCTCAGATCTCAAAGTAGCAAGAAAAAAGCCAATCCAGTCAGTTTGGCTGAAGGACAGAGCACGCAAACATGTTCCCACTGAATCTAACAGGGAATTCATGTTTGAAATGCACCGTTTCCAAGAAGGGATTAGCAACCAGCTAAAGCAGCACTACAGAGTAACTGAAGGCCATAAAGGTCCCTGGAAGATCAGGAAGGACAAATGAAGCAAACCTGCTGAATTAAAAAAGTATTGTCATTGCCTTTCTTGGCAGTGCCAGAAGCAAGCAGCAGCAGCAGCAGCAGTTCCTGAAGGGATCTCCCAAAGAAAGGCAGCAGCACCTCAGTCATCCAAATACTACAGCTCTGGAACAAGGTATTAGCCTTGACCAATAACCCCACTGTGAAACATTTTTTATGAGGGGGCTACAACAGTTAAGAGCCTCTTACATACGTGTCATAATCCTGGACTACACTTCCCACACTCCAGATGGCAATCAAGTACTCATTTATCCCATCTGGGCTGATGTAGTGAAGAGAATCTGGTGAACTGGGATCACCATTGGAGCCAGTGAAGTCTATGCCCACCTAATCAATTTAGAGGATGATAACAGCAGATCAATGAAACAGCATCGTAAGCAAATGAGAAGAACCAATAACTAAGGAGCAGCAGCTCCTTCTACCAAGACTGGGAATTGATTTCTCAAAAGAAGCTTAAGAAATCCAAGATCCATTAGATTTGCTACTTGATATCAAAAAACAAAATACAAAATCAATTCTTTCTGGTAGTGTTCATTACTCCTTAAGAAAACACATACTGCAAATTAAAAGTACTAACCACAGCTTCATTGCCTTGTCCTATCATCCACCAAGATGTGAAGGGGGAAAACAACTCACCGTAAAATTAATTTGGCAGCCTCCCATAACATAGTCCAGGAAC
>NC_034427.1:1115717-1117371 GCF_002078875.1 Numida meleagris | reverse complement strand
TTCTTCTCCTTCTGCATCCATCTCAAGCCACCGCTGCTCTGTCCCTCTCTTCTGCATGCTCTGCCATGAAGCATTCCCAAACCTCCTTCTCTGCCTCTCTCACCAACTCTGCTGTTTAAAACATCATTCAAAAGAGATGTGACCACATCGGGGAGGCTGCTGCAGGCCACTGTACAGAGACTGAGGGTGTCCTTGGCACTAACATGCTGCAAAGAACACAGCAGTTTGCACCTTCCCCTTTCCTTCTGCTTGTCCCTGTCCCCTCTTGACCACACACAAAAAAATCCGACTATTTAACGACCAGTTCTGTTAGTGGTTCAGCAGAACTCAGCTTACAACAAACCTCCTTTTGCAAGGGTTTTCTAAAATGGACCAAGGTTCAGAGTGCACAGCCCAAAGAGCGCTGCAGCAGCAATCAAAACGTGGAAGATGGGAAGTGGGGAACAAACACCTGAAGCTGCTAGTAACCACTTTCTGAAACATGGTCTGACCTCAGGGGTCAGCTAACTGCAGGATACTGCATTGTTATTATTTACTGATTAATTACTCAACTGAACTACCCAATATTCATTAGAATATTCATCATCCAGTGGGTAAAACACTCCTCTCGTCTGCAGGAGAAACTTCAAAATTCACATAAAATGGATCCGCCTTTATGCATATGTCATCAAATGCATGGACTGGGTTTGTTTTTTTTGCTTTTCTTGTTTTAATCTCACATTTACTACTTCTATTTAAACAATTATGGGAAACTACTTTTATTTGCATCTTTCTTAAAGAAACTGTCAGAAGATTTTATTATGTCACAAATCTGAGCTGTTCTTAAATATGGAACAAGAATTACACCACTCTACTTCAAGATTACTTAAATATTAGTTAATTTGACCAAAAGATTTATGTTTACACACACATTTAGTGCATGTTTCCCATTACGGAATCCTCATGCGTGGCTGGCAAAGCTGAGGCTTACAACACATACCAAACTGACATGTACCCACACGGACATTTCCCTTGTGCTGCAGTACAAAGACTTCTCTGCTCAGCAACCACCATCATCCCACGTGTGATTGTTCCTATGCAAATTTTAGAAAGCCTTGAACAAGAGGTTCCAAGCAGCATGTACCATACGGAAAACAGATCTGGGCAACTTTCCACTTCTTAGTGCTACTGCTCCTGCCCACCAGTATGGAGTCCTCTTTCTGACCAACTTCCCTAATCTGTCGAAGTATATTTAATCATTTTCCACAGATAAATCGTGGAAAATTAATAACTATTTGTACACGCATTGAAGATTTGGGGGTGAAAGGAACTAACAGCAAAGATCTATGTTTTTGTTTGTTTTCTAATAGATCATTGCAAAGCAAATCTCAAAGCACAGAAAGCTTCTAAAGCAAATGCAAAAACATATATATATACCTATATATATATATAGCTATTTCCTATAGCCTGAAATATATAGGTATTACACCTCATAACAAAATGTCTCAGCCATACCATCTCATGTCAATTTTGACAAGGTAACATTTAACTTTTTACCACTTCCTTTCCACATTTCCTTCAGCACCTTCAGACAAGAGGACTTCTCTCTGATCTAAGACTGTTCACTGTCCTATAACAAAAGCTCACAACCACCACTTAGAACACATTTGGCAAG
>NC_034427.1:1111549-1112666 GCF_002078875.1 Numida meleagris | reverse complement strand
AGCTGGTCAATGCTTATCAATATTTATAAGGTGGGAGGCAAACAGATGGGGCCAGGCTCCGCTCAGTGGTGCCCAGAGACAGGACACAAACTGGGACACGGGAAGTTCCAGCTGAACATGAGGAAGAACTTCTCTACAGTGAGGGTGCCTGAGCCCTGGCACAGGCTGCACAGAGAGATGCTGGAGTCTCCTGCTCTGGAGATATCCAAACCCACGTGGATGGTTTCCTGTGCGACCTGCTGTAGGGAACCTGGTTAGCAAGGGAGTGGGATTAAACCAACCCACTGGTTTTATTGCCCTCTTTAGGTTTGAATATAAATATAAAAAAATAAGCTTATTTACATACATTAACAACTTAACAGCTCAAGACAATTCCTCTGCACTCAGTGCAGCCCAGGAAAGCCCAAAGGCTGGACACCCACGGGCTGGATGATTTCCAGAAGTTCCTTTCCACCCCTACAGTTCCAGGACTCACAAGCCATACGCATTTTTAATCTTTGCTTTGTGCTCAACATCACGGTTCTTCAAGCTACGTTCAACAGGGACAAGGACTGCTCTGTTAGGTAAGCGTAACAAAGAAGAGCTTAAAAAAAATGGACGTGCTGAGAAACCAGCCCTGCTAGCCGCACCTCAGCACAAAGCCAGCTCGGAGCGGCCCTGCCCCTCGCCCTCGCGCACCTGTCCCAGCGTGCACTCCATGCCCCCGAGGAAGTCATCGTCAGTCAGCTCAGCAGACTTGTTGTCGATGTCGTACGCGCCGAACTTCAGCTTCTGCACCTTCTCAAAGTAGTAGTCAACGAGCAGTTTCTTGGAGAACTCTGGGTCTTGGCAGTTCTTTATCCTCTCAGTGCGATCTAACTGTACAGACAGAGGGACACATTTAAAAAAGAACTCGGATAAAGGCAGAGGGACGCAGCGCGCTCTAGGTAAGAGAGCAGCGTGCATCGGAACGGGCAACCCAGCGCCTCGCCGCGCCTGCAGCCGAGGAGGGGAGCCCCGCGCACCGAGCGGCGCCGTACCTCAGCCCAGCGGCAGCCTCCCTCGTCCTGCAGCAGGACGCACAGCGGGTCCGACTTGGAGCCGACGTCGCGGTCGAGGAGGCGGCGGCAGGCCACGG
>NC_034427.1:1085193-1110389 GCF_002078875.1 Numida meleagris | reverse complement strand
TAGGAGACACCTTCCTGTCCTGCCACATCGTAACAGATCAGGAGATAAGTTTAACACCTCCAAGAAATGTCTCCCACTATACTTCCAGCACTGCCGAACAGCAGCGGTCCCTTTCTGGCAGGAAACATTACTGTAGGTCTCAGTGTGGACATAGAATGAGTCCCCACTTGTTCATGTTACAGAGAATAATAAGGAAAGCCGAATGTTTGCAGCAGGAACTGTTAAACCACACAGTGAAGCCAAAGGTAAAGCGAAGCAACAGACCTCAAGGCAGACGACCTCTCACCTGCTACCTCTCCTGCAGATCAGTAGCAATGAAACCATGAAATTACTGTTTCAAGGACTTGTCTTCCAATAGCTAACTCACAGAAGCCGGTCTCATCCTACTGTTCAAGACGTGGTAACAGCATTAAGATTTCCCTCGCAACGCAGCACAGATGGGCTGTTTCTGAAGGAGACTACAGACCACAAAGGACTTCTTTTTTGTTTTGTTTTTAAAAAAGTCTTCTGGCTCTGCTTGGAGATCACAGGGCACCAGGTAATGGACTCTTATGGGAAGGGTGGATCCTTAACAGAGTCAGATAAAATATTCATGCTTCATCTGAAAGCATCGCTTTGAACCTCAGCCAGCATTTGTTTATGTGCTGCTGCCTACAGATATCCTTCAAAAGCTCACACGAGGCCTTTTCACTTCACAGCTTTTCAAATACACTGTACGGTGTTCTCCAGTTTCAATCCATTCCTTTATTAAGTACAACAGAAAAAATCACGATCATGAATGAGTCTACATATCTCAGCAGCAAGAGCAAGGAGTAGGTGGTCGCTTCAGACAGAGAACCCATTTCAGGCAAGCCTGGAGATCTGCTCGGCCTCTGTCTAGGTGCACACTTGCAACCCATTTATCCTGCTCACTGTTAGCAGACTGCAAATCTCATGAGATCTGCCTGCATCCAAAAAGCTTTTTACAAGAAAAAAAAAAATCAGAATGTTAACGTATTAATTCCCAAGCACACACATACAACAATACTGAATGGGAAAAAAAAACACCGAACTCCTTTGTGTTTGGGAATACTGGCCCCCAACTTCAGCTGCTGGTTACTTTTAAATGGGGTTTAATGGTAACTGTTGGATAAAATATTCTTTTTCCTCCTAAAACAGTTTTTTTTGAATTTACTTCCATTCCATTAGTAATTATCTCTCTTCATAAAATAAACTAAATTGCTTATGTGAAACGCATCTGTTGATTTTAATCTCCACCTCTCTTCCATAAAGGCTCTGTTCACGCCTGAGGAGTGAGCCATCCTGAAATCTGTGAAGACACCAACAATCAACACCTGTGCTTAACCCCATGTCTCGTACAACCTCCCATCCTTTAAGGATAAGAAAGTCTGCAATACTTTCCCTTAAACTTCTATGCCCTGCACTTCTGCACAACCCATTATTATCTTCATGCATCACCACTCTGTGACAACTATCCAGGGGGCATTTCCCAGCTTACTTCCAAGAAGTACCGCCCTATCAGTACGGCTTTAAGAAATATGGACCAAGGAGCAATGCTTTATCTCTCAGCAACGCAGCATAACAGATAAATGACAAACAGATTCCAGCGATCACTACACTCAGACAGTTTGAGACAGATCTGATCCCAGGCTAATTAGTGTAATTGAACTGAAAGAACTTAGGGTTTGTTTTCGTGTTATTAATAGCCTTGCTTTTTTTCCCCTTTATGTGCATTCAAAGAACAGTACGCAATCCCATTGACCTTGCAGATTTCAAGTCACCATTGCAAAAACAATTTTCGTGTTGCTTCACTGAGTTTTCATAGAGCACAGTTATGTTTATATATCCATCCATACACACATATTTAGCTTTTACAATTCCATTAATTCGTCTTTACTGTGACAGAACATGGTTTACATTTGTTGCAACACTCACAATTCTTCCATTTTTCAACAGTTCCAGAAAATCTGAAATTCACTGATTTCTTATTTTCCCCTCACAACCACCCTCGGTGACTAATATTGAAGTCTATTATCTGCAACTGTTTAGAGAAGACAAAGTACACCTCCAAAATGAAAACAGCAGCTAAATCAAAACACTTTCCATAAAGGTATGAAAAACACATTCAACTTATAATGCATTTATTAGAGAATGATCCTCAACAGCTTGCAGCAACAGTTCACCAAAGTCCCTCCAACTTACTTGCTACCAGCAGATTAAGACACAGCATGCCCTTGGAGTCATAAAACTATTCTAGCCGCAGAAATTCAGTTTGCCAAATAGAAAACAATCCCAAACAGATACACTCAACTTCTATTTAGAATACATAAAAGAGAGCCACTGCATGCACCACAGCTAAGGAGGTTCAGAATACAGGCAACATAAGCAAGCCACAGGCTCAGCACAGCTGTTAGAAGTAGCCTGGACAATCACAGCGGATGTTATGTTACCCCACCAAGATCTACAGCTTGCATTGCCAAGAGCTGCACACATCTGATCCAGTGCTCTCACACCTCGGGGATCTCACTGTTCAGAGGCACTGCCTGTGAAGTTTCATCTTGAGCTGAACTCTGCACATTCTCAAGGAAGAGTTTCCAGCACTCAGCTTTAGGTCTGTCAGGCATCTAACGCTTTGGCCTTTACTTAGGATTGCACATAATGTAACATCGCATTTTGAGGAAAAGTACATCACTTGCATTATTCTTATGAACTTGAGAGCAGGATACAACCCACAGGAGTCTATGTAAGATCCCAAGCATGTACTCCGGTGACGCTCCAGAGGAGTCTCTCACTGCTCAACTAGAAGTCATTCCAGTTATTCAAGTACAATGCAGATCAGCTCTGGACTCTTAAGAAACATGCTTCTTTTAAGAACTGCTCAGACAACCAAACTGAGGTCCAGCTTAAAACTGTCAAAATGATTTTAAGTCTTGCTGTGCATACCACCTCTTCACTGCAAAGATGATCACGTATTCCAAGAGCTGTATAATACACATGGAAATATACTTTTCATTTCATATTTCTTTAGCTGTTCTACACTGAGTTGAAGCACATCAATAAATAAGTTGGAAGAATTTAAGCAAGGTAGTAAATACTGGAACTGAGACAAAAAAAAAATGCTACATTCTAGGAAAATCACATAGTAAATGCATGCCACACGTGCAGAAGGTTAATTCCTTATCTGCTCCTTTCTCAAGTTCTGTGTCTTTCAGAACTTCCAACACTCCGCACATCACTACAGAAAAATAAATTTTTACACAGTAAAAAGCATTCTCCAATATAAACAAAATCAATTCCATAGATGAGTAATAGTAACATACAAGTCTCTTGTCTAACTATAATTTTGGTGATTCTGCTTACCTACCAACGCATAAGAAGAAATCAAACAGAAAACAAGAAACCAATGCCCACTTATGCTTGAAGAAAGCCTTAGGAAAAGAGCACTGTCCAAATACACAGCCTTAGAGGGTCTCACATTTCCCCAAAATGTCACACTGGTGTTTGAAGCGTAAACTCCCCTGTACTTATCCTCCTGCAATAGAAGTGCTTTCATTTAGGAGAGCCAGGAGTGGCATCTCCTGGAGAGAAATGTCAGTAGTAACACAGAATCCAACAGTCTTGGGTCAGCTTGGTTTTAACTACTCCACATAAGAAATAATATATAGGTTGCTCCGAAAGTAATGTCACCTATTTATTTCCATGGAAACTACAAAGAACACAATAACACTATTTGATAGAACAAATTGCCAGCTACTAAACAGTATTTCTGAACATAGTCACCACCATTAGCTATGCATTTTTTGCCAGCAATGAACAAGAGCCTGCATGCCATGCTCATAAAAATCTGCATGGCTGTCCAGGACACAGCTAGTCTTTCAGCAGTGGCAACAGCTGTGTGAAGCACACCACCCACCGCCTCACTGTGCTCACATCCACTGTTTGGTCTCCACAAACTTTCAGCAAGCATTGATGAACATCACCGGGTGCAATATTTTCTACACGGAAGAGTTCAATTCCTTTGCTCCATATGCACTCCCATGCCAAACACCATTCTGTCAGACTGCCCCTCTGCTGCCATCTGTCACACAGCAACAAAATGGCATGGGGTATCGGTGGGAAGGTTCAACCTCTACTGCCATCCCACCAACATCCACCTCTAAAGTTGTGGGCCAACATCATAAAATAGGAGGCATTACTTTCAGTGCAGACCTCATAAAAGCAAGGATTCAGGACAAGAAAACCTGCGGCTTATTACCAGTTAATATTATAAATTCTCATCAACTACATCCTTCTGTACACAACACTCACATTATGTCAGTGTATACCAAATACAACGCATCCCTGTAGGAAGTCAGTTATAACTCAAGTTTGAAGTACTAATACACATGCTCAGAAGTAGCTGTATTCAATGAGGTTATTCGGTACCAGACTGCTGTAGCTCCTGCTTTCTATCCTGCGCACAAACACAACACAAATGCCAGAATCCTACCAGCACTACATACCAGCAACAGCATCTTCAGTCATCTAGGCCCTGTATTTCCCTCCAGCTCAACACAACTACTACTTGTAACAAATCCCCAGTTAATAGATCTGACATTTCCCAACCTAACATAGCCTTCTTGCCTGTTGCTCAGTTTAAACCCAGGTTATGCAGTTATCCCCTTAATTTCTTCAAAAAAATTTCTATTTTCCTCACATGATCTGTGTGCCCATACGGCCAGAAGTAGTTCTTTCTCAGGTTACTAGTTCACCTTTACGAAGGCAGCCTGTAACATTTGGGGTTTCTATATTATGAAGCAAACACTGGTGAAGAGGTAGTGTCAGCTCTACTTTCTAAACATATTAAAATAAAAATCCTAATGCCATCTTACTTTCTTGAGCCCTGTGAGGCCCTAGCAAAAACCATAAAGCTCGATTTGTATCAGCAGAAGCACTAAAACACATCTTCATTTAACAATGAGATTAAGAGAATTCCATGAGTGAGATCACAGCCCAGGACGATTACCAGCAAATCCAGCCCCTCTGCAGCACATCAGCTCTCCCAGGGGCCCCAGAGCACGGCACAGACCTCTGTGGAGAATATAACTCATTTCCATTTTCCACCATTTCATTACCCACAGGGCTGGGGAGGTGACAGGTAGGACTAGTGCTAGAAACTTCTACAGGCAGGTAATAGATCCCTGTTCTTTATTCTGTGTTTCAAGTTACCTGTCATCATGTATTTTGAGGGATTAATCTTGACTTTGTTAATAAGCTATTATTATAAATTTGAGGCAAAACCTCAACCAAAAGCTACTCATTAAACAAAATACTAAAAACAACTTTCTAACCAAGGAGCTCTGGTTGCTTGATGCCATCATGATGGGTTACCCAACAGCCGAGGGGCTGGGAAGAGCACCCAGAAGGACGGATGCACAGTGGAAAGCTGATGGATTTCACAGAACCACAGTACCACGGGATCCCCTCCTGATTTGGAAGGGATCCACACGAATCATCGAGTCCAAGACGCAGCTTTGCACAGCACCACCCCAACCCAAACCCTATGGCTGAGAGTGGTGTCCCAGCACTCCCTGAGCTCTGGCAGCCTGTGCCATGCCCACCGCCCTCTGACACAGAGCCTTTCCCTGACCGACACAGCTCCATGCCGTTCGCCCGGGCCCTGCTGCTGCCCCCAGGGAGCAGAGCTCTCTGTGAGGAGCTGCAGCCGCCATGGGGCCTCCCCTCAGCCTGCTCTGCTCCAGGCCCAACAAACACAGCAACCTCAGCCGCTCCTCACACATCTTGCTTTCTAGACCCTTCTGCATCTGCTGCCGCCACAGAGGTGATCCAGCAATGACCAGAGGAAGGCAGGCTGGCAGCTGGGCACACAGAGAAGCCTTTCTGAGCTCTGAATTTGAATCCAAGCCACAGAAGAATATGTTTGTTGATTACTCTGTGACTGCAGCACTATAGAACACACATGCAAGTTATGCCTTGCTTCTGCTTACTGAGCTGGCTCCAGGTGACTCCTGAAGCTCTAGGATCACCACCAGAATTTGGGCTTTTTTTGTATCTACTGATCCACATGCTGCAGTGGTGTTTTAGCAAACTGACCTCTGAGACATGCTCAGGAATCAACTGAAAATGGATAGCTCCCATTTGTGGTAATAAAAATAGCAAGCTTAGAACACTTTAAGAGGGTCTGTATATTCTCCTGATTTCTGATAAGGTAAACAAATTGATCGATATGATTCAAGCGCTAGCCTGAACCCCACTGCAATATAACTTATTACAAACTAACACCTCAAAGTAAAGCCTGCTACAAAGGCAAGAATTATTTTTCCAAACCCTCCATGTGACAGAAAAAGCATTTCAAGGTTCCATAACACTTAATAGCAGAATATCAAAAAAACATTCCTTTAAAAACTGAGCTAAAGCAAATTAGGGCTTTCGAGTCAATCTCTGACTTGGCTTAAGGTAGAACAATAATTGCAACGCCTGAATCGCTCACTAACTTCTCCCACCAAATAAGATTTTTTCATTACTTTCCTTATATTTTTATTCAGTTGCTTTTTTTTTTTTTTGCCTGTGAGTTGCAAAAAATTATTGAAATGATAAAGAAATCACACTTACCAGCTCAACCACACTGGCCTTTGTAATAATCCAGTACACCACTGTACATCGCAGAGCATCTTTTGCCTTTCTCAAGTAAGGCTTCACTCTTCCCCGTAAGAGTTCTTAGCTATTCCCATGTCAGGCACAAACATATAAAGATTCTGTCCTAAGCCCCAGTCAATCGATTAAGTTGGTTATGGCTCAGTCTTCCACTTTTTAGTCTGAACTCCTCAAGCAGAGATGGAAGACACCACCACATCCCTCCTCTATGGTTCATGTACACAACCTGGGCTGCAAGTACCACAGCAAACTCCTCCTTACACACACCCAACAATTCTGAGGAGACTTCCTGGTGTCACTTTGCTTCCTCTACCTAGCATCTTGTACCCTTCCCAAAAGTGGGACATCTAAAACATCCCACTCATTTTCTAGAGCCTTCATGATTTTTCCCACTCCCCTGAAAGTTGCTGTAATGCTACACAGGTGACTTAATGGCATAAGTCACTGATGTACATCTGTTTAGAATAGTACACACTGCAGAAACAGCTTGGCACAGAAGTAAAACTTTAAAAAGAAACAAGTCAGCAGCATATTTTACCAAAAACCTTTGCCGCTTTACCAAATGGATTCATACAACTTAAGAATTTCAGTGACAACAGTGGCCACCACTTGGTTAGCGAATAGTGAACCATGTTTCTTGTTTATATTGGACTGAAGAATTATGACCAGAAAAAGCTGAGATATCCCAGAGGAACTCTGGATAGTTTGTTCTAGGTCGCCCTGGAGTCATTACTGCATAGTGACAAGTCTTGCCTTGATAACGAGTAAGGACATAAAGCAGGAGGTACTTCTCAAATTGTCTCTTTATCCTTTATGGACTTTAATCTTAAATCTAGCTCCTCTTGAACTACGATCTAGAAACAAATCCTGTACTACTTCTGCAGGGCTCATAAGAAAATTGATTTCTTAGACTTATTCATTGCCAGTTTAGATTTTCTTATGCCAACACTGTTTTTCACCGTTTCCATTCTCCATTTCAGCAGGTCCTTTTCAAGAAAAAGATTCACAACCCCAGCATCTTATCATCACTCAATTAGTACCATCTGTAGTACTTACATCTTCATTTCTCCATCCTAATTTATTGCAGAATAACGATGCTTCGGAAAAGAAAAACCTACAAAAAGCCACCACCACAAGAGCCTGGTATCAAAGAAAAACTAAGGAAAGGATTTGGTAAAGGAATTCAAGTATTTTTCTCTTGTTCATTCAGACAAATGACAGAAGGCTGGGTGAAGAAAAGTGCCAGGAAAGCACAAGGCGTTCACCTTCTGTCCCTCTCCTGTCCTCCAGATCCAATGCCTCCTGTCAGCCTACCTTCCCGGCAGCACGAAGTCACCCATTGCAGCTGCAAATGCAAGTTGCTCCACTAATCTCAGCACAACTAGTTCAAAACAAACATGTATTCTCCCATCATTCAGAACAGATTCCACAACTGCAAACAGAACTTCAAGTGCTTCTCCTGTCTGCTCTCTACAGTGCATATACAGCAGTGATTTTCAGCTTCTTCCCTAAAACCCTGCTGTCTTTGAATTTGCTACAAAAGACGTTCCCACATCCTTCATAAGACATTCAGGACTCTACAAGCTAAGAACCTGAGAACCACTAAAACCCCATACTAGTAAGCCGTGGATCCACTCACACACATTTATTTTCTCAAAGTCAAATAAATAGCTAAAATAATGTTTTTAATAAGTATGACCAAACTAAGGGAGGGGGAAGTATTTTCAGCAAGTGTAACTTGTAAACTGATAAAAAAAAAATGTATCAGCTGTAAAAGCATGAATTGAATTACATTCTCCTTGCAGCTAACATGCAGTTACCACCATTAGATGGAACTTGGAAAACAAATCACAAATTGCAGCTGCTCTGGGCACCAGAGGACTGCCTGTGAGGTGGAATGGCAGAATGCCCGAGTCAGGCAAGAGGTCAGGACAAAACATCAGAATGCTCAGCAAGTTGACTGTTTGCTCACAGATTCCCTAACAACAGAGCTTTTATGCATACCTAATGCAGTAACAGAAGGATATGAAGAAGATCACAAAAAGATAAAAAGCATCTGTTTTCTTTTTATACAAGCAAGTGACCTTGGGGCGTGCGCTACTCCTCTTTAAGAACATTCAAAACAACAAGTTCTTGCCACCTTTTCAAGACTAAACAAGGGAGAATGGAATGTTACATACTCCTACCACCTCATCATGGGATGCACAGAACTTGGTTATGGGGATCACTCTCGCCTTACACCTTCGAGTGTGCAATAAAAGAATTTAATGACGCTATGGTCATACTCCGCCAGGCCACTGCACAATGCCAGCTCGTATTTCACAGCGATACAACATTACGTGTGGACTACTGTTAGGATTTTTATTACGTAATAGTTTCAGTTTTATCAGTTTTGTTTAAACCAAAGTATTTTTGGTATCAGAAAACTTACTCTCATTTCTGTCTTAAATGTGTTGTGCTTTTTTTTTTTTTTAATGTACAGTAAAAGGACAACTTTTAACACAAGAAGCTTAATGCTAAAGCACAAGCTGTCCAGTAGAACAAAAACACTTGACACATTCTTCTTCCTGCTGCCAGGATAATTAGAGTAGCTAAATACTACCTTATCCAAAGAAGCAGCGTGACATCTTGCTTGCACTGCAAGGAAGAAATGTTATTTGGATTAGCAGCTAAACAAAAATACGGTGTCAGTTACCCAGAAGTCTGGATTAGAGTCTGGATGGAAAACATCCTTTGTGCAGTACATTGTTATGGTGTTATGTACCTTTTCAGATATACTTCTTATTTTTTTCTTTAAGGTGCCACAGAAGCATACGATTTGCCCAAAATTCTCTGATGTACACACGGACAGTATTGCAGAAGTGAAGAACATATACAGTCTTTGATCATCTTAGAACAGAACTGATCAAAAATAATTCTGATTTAAAACCTAAGAAAATGTAAGAGTTTGTGAACTACTCAGGTTTAACTGTTCCTGCTAGTCAACAGCAAACCATTTAGATTACATACTTCACATTCTACCATTAATGACTTAAGTTTCAGATTAGTTTAGGAGTTTAACTGGCTACTCGCTGTTTTATTTTGCTCAGCGCTGAAGTTTTTGAACCACAAATAATTTTCATTACACTTTAAGACATCACTTGGTGTTTTTTCCTAAAGCCAAAGTGAAAGTTTCACAACTTTAATCCTAACAACATTTCACTGATGTGGATGCTAATGCTTTGTTAACTTCCTACTGTCACTGACTCCAGGAGGCAAGCTGGTTACACACTACCACCCTGCACGCACACTTACCTGGCCCCTTAAAAGCACTGAGGTCCACAGATGAGTAACTGTGCTGTTACACCCACCCCTGTATTCATACAGGACTAGGCCTATAGACACAAGTCTCTGTGGTGATGTTGTAACGTAGCAGGGGAATCCTGCACAGGTCAATTAGTAATACTTAACAATTCCACCCACCTCCTCACCGCCCTGCAAAGAAGGGGTTTCCCTGCATTCAGTCGGTGAACTGCTAGTGCCTGATTTTACTTCCATTAGCTCTTTGCTTTTGCAGCTGGTTGCATTTAGCTTTCCTCAAGAACATGGGGTTTATACATATTGTCGTCTTATTAGAGACATTTGGCTAACAGTGAAACAGCGTAAGAAACCAGCATCTAATTTTGAGTTGAACTTCCTGTTCAAACAAGTAAGGAATTTTCACAGTCCACATCCGTTGTCCTGTCAAAACAAGCAGCCATACTTTGGTTATACTGCTGAAAACAATAGTTTTGAAAAAGCTGACTTCATGGAGCACGTTCTGGCAGATGCCATCACAGCAAGAAGGTCACAAAGGCTTGAAATCTTACTGAGCAATAGCAGCCCTGTGAGTTTTATCAGAAAAAGACACGCAAAATTAAGTACAAGAAATTTCTGAAGTATTTTTAGGTTCTGACTATATTGCTATTTTCCTCTCTCAAAGTCCACCTTGATTTCCAAGCAGCTAGAAAGCATTTCTAAGTTTTCTACTGTCACGCTGGGCAATGCTATATCCACGTAATTGCATATAATGAGAAGTGATTGATATGAAACTCATTGTTTGGACCTTCGAAACAGCTAGCTGGAAGCTCTGCCTACTTTCAGACAGTCAGAAATAAGAGTGATATCATTCTATGGATTCTTTAAGATACTGTAACTACAGCAGGAAGATTTCAGAAGGTCACTACCCCTCAAAAAGTGGCAACAGGTCCAAAAAGTCAAACTAAGTCAACCAAGGGAGCTTCAGGCAGGATCAGATCCTGTTTCCCCTGTGCAAGCCTGCCAAGTCCTAATTTTCCATCTTTAAATTTACACGGAAGTTGTATTCCCCCAACCACGTATGGGAAAGGTAAAGAAAATGCAGCTTTGATTCTAATGAAGCAGCAACAAAACTTATGTCAGAATTTGCCTGCTCGCTTCTCTCCTGAGTTGCCATGCTATGCACACACATATAAAAACAGAAGAATGACAACAAAGGAAGCTTAACAGAAGTGAGTGCCTGTGGGTGAAAAGAAGAGCCACATCTAAACCATCCATCACCTGCAAACCGCCACCTGTGTTCGGGCTGGACCTATGGAAAAGAAACACTTTCAGGGCTACGGGTTTTTCCATTTGGAATTTATATCCATGAGCGAGAAGCTTCCAAGTCAGGACAGTGGGAAGCGTTCCAAGCACAAACAACACCCAGACACATTCCACATAGGAACAAAGCTCTGAGAAAATTACAGTCATCTATACAGAAAACAAGCTAGAGCATACCTACCTGATCATAAAAGTTAGGGAAAGAGCAGGGAGCTCAGTACACAGCCGCAAGCCTTAGTCAATACATACCACCAATTGATTTTCTTTCTGTGGGAAAGCCAAATCTTTCACCAACAATCACGTTCTCACCGCTGAAAACCGATATGAAAAGCTCCCTTGAGGTTACTGTTCCTTCAGAAGCATTTATCAGGCAGTTTCACTTCCTCTTCCCCCGGGAGGAAGAGCCAGTTAACCATACACAAACTGTCACGATTTTCCCAAAGCCGTGCAAGAACATACACCCACAGAACAGAAGGCGGCATCAGCAAACCTGCAGTGGGGCAAAGACAAGCATTTATCTGGCAACGCTGCTTCCAGGCCCGAGGCACCACTTCTGAAAAACCTCTCACAGAAACAGAATTTAAGATAACCATTTCCTATTATACCAGTCCAGTATCAGAACTGCTTCCTTCCAACAATTATCTTACCGAAGTTAGAAGCTGACCTCTTGTTTGCATTGGTCTTTGTCTGAAACAGGAACTGCAATCCTCTGGTTCAGGGTCTAACCCACGTATCTCAATAATCATCCAGAAATATCTGCTCTCTATGAGTGGTCTGTAGTCCAAACAGTGGCTTTAAGTGGTCCAAAATACCAAGTTGCTCCTATTTTGTAGATTGGAAGGCCAACATGGTTCAGAGGCGCACAGATCTCAACAAGACAGTGAGGCCCAGCAGCACTCACTGCTGCAAGTGGCTTTGGAACCACTACATGAATAGACTGAGCAAGAAGACCACTGTCGTCGTGCTTTACAGTTAGCGCACCATGCGTATGCCTGTGTAACCAGGAAGAAATATATCATTATATTCTTTAGGGCCTGCAGTCTTCATGGCACCCACACAGCCTCAGAGAAAAACAGTTTCATGCAGGCAACAACTTCTTTAAGGACAGCCTGACCAGAACTGACCAGCAGGGTCAACACCAACTGAAGCAAAACTAGTCTTTGTTTTAACGTCATTCTTCCTTTCCATTCACAACACATTTAGAGCAGGCATTCAAGAACATTAAAGACCATTTCTTATTTTAAAAAGTACCTTTCCCCTTTCTTAAAACCTACAAAGCCTCAAGTTTCTAAGAAGTTTAAGTTGAAAATGTGGCAATAACACTAACACCAGCTCTTTACTGATGAAGCTTTGTCAGTGGTATTACAGAAGTCAGCTTTGTTTAAAAAGAACACGATCGTAACATTTGTGCAACTGCTTGAAAACTTGGTAACCTCAATGTTACACTGTCATCTAGCTGTTAAAATTCTTTCGTGTAGGTCACAAGTTAATCGCTGAATAATTTGTTATAGTCATACTCTCTCTTGGGACAGAGATGATCTCTATTAAATGTACGTATTTTTTGTCACGGTATGAATGTAACACTGTATCACTTACTTCCACAAGTAGTGCTTAGCTACCAGCACGTAAATGAACTGCTGAGAACCCAACTTAGCCACTTGGATAACACAGGTGAAGTACCTTCCTTCCTTAAGTTGAAGGTGCAACAGCAGTTCCACTGACTGCACTGTCCCAACCAGGCAGAGCAGGACAGCAGCTCCTGGCACTGCAGGCATCAAAGCCACAACAGCTGTGGATTTCAGGAGCGCCCATCACCTGATTCTTTCTACTGCTACCCCACTAGCAAGCAGCCTGAAAGCATACGAGAGAACAGTTACATACTTTGCACAATGGACAATGGACCTCAGAGGTCCAGCCCTTCATTTAAGGCTGTTTCTTTTGTAGATGTTTATATATATGAAAAATTTCATCACATCAAGTTACACGATCTGTTAAAAGCAGAGTATCCTCCACAGTTCAGCACACTGTTCAGTTTAAGGCTGATTCTACCATGAAGTGAGTTGTTACAGTAAACTTTTGATATTTGCAAGTGACGCTCCACAGCCAACTTTTCTCTCTCCACTTTTTAAAAGATGAATTGTAACTGTTTGGGCAGCAGCTACATTGTTCACACTACATGCTGAAATCTTACATATGCTAGGACATCCTAATCTTCCCCAAGAGCCTATAAAATTCCTAATTTGCACTAAAAAATAAAAGAGCACCAGCTACTTGGGAAAATGAAGAGCCTGCTCCTTGCCTCAAATCCTTCATTTCGGCATTCCATCCATATCCGCGTTCCCAACACCAATGGATTTTTGTATTCACTTACTTTGTGGTTTAAGACAAGCATTTAAACATCTTCAGACCATACAGAAAATCAAGAATTAGACGATTTCCAAAATAAACCTATGCTTTTAGAAAGTCCAAAGGAAAAGGCAAACAACAAGCATGTTTCACAGAATATGCCATGTCTAACGCAAGCACCGATAACCCTGTATCCATTACCAAGAGGATCAAGAGTCATGAAATCAAAAGAAAGTTACACAAAACTCTGCGTCTAATTCCAGATACCTGTAGTTTAATTGCATTTCACAACAAGGCAAGCATTGCTGTGATTCATTGAAACTTGAAAAAACAGTTATCACCAGTTTCCACAAGTCAACACACACTAAAATATCTCAAATCAGTTCTGTGAACAATTAAGCCAAGTTTTCCTTTTCGGTAGTTTTATTCTAATGTGAAACACGAAGAAACAAGCACCCAAATAACTCCAACATAGTATGAAACTTTAATAAAAGTTGTTTAGAAAACAAAGAGCAAAATTTTAAAATGAACTGAAAAGCTTGACTCCTAATCACACATCTTTCTGACATCAGCAAGAGTACTTTCAGACTTTCAAAGAAAAAAACAAAAACAAAGATCTGCTGTAGAAACATTACTCCCAAAGACTGTTGAAACGCATAACATGAAGCTTCAGAGACAGACAGCTTTATTAACAGGAGGCTTAATTTTAAACAGTATATACAAATCACATGACTTTTCCAAAGTTGGGACCACCTAGTAACCTGTCAAAACAAAATTATGCTAATGAATTACAGAAGCATCTGTGTAATGCAACCGCCTCTTTATTGAAGTACACCTTTGTACAATCCTTCCACACATTCCTGTACTGGGGAATCCTCTCAGGATGCAGCGCCGCACAGGTTTCCAAAGCTCTCCTACACACCACAGGAATAAAACTGTTGCCACTTGCACCTCTCAATTTTGCCTGACCATACACCTCAGTGTTCCATGATAGGCAACGCCAAAAGGCACTGTTTTTCCTTGTCCAAAAAAATTAAAAAGAAAAGTTTAAAGATTGCTATGTTTAAGTACAATGATTTGCAGGGAATAGCAGGATTTTTCAGGCATTGCCCAAATCTGAAAATTTATCACAAGCCAAGCAAGGATGAACCAAAAATTTCTACTTCTCACTCGTGTTATTACTTCCTTTCCAATTTTCTATGAAAGGGTTTTACTGTACAGCAAAGAAAATGGCAACTCTTTACAGACTTGGAATACAACAACAGCACAAGTTTATTGCAAAAATATATAGTAAACTCAGTATTTTCAAGTTTTGGAGAAAAATAAATTTTTACCTCTCGATTCACCCATAGCAGTAATTCATGACAGAGTTGCTGAAGATAAAAGCTTCTTTCATATATAAACTAATTTAAAACTTTAGCTGGACTCCAATCTTCTACTAATAATCACCGCTTTGGTTCTCTTAGCAGAGACTCTATGTAAGGAGCTCAAGAGACACATGAGAAATACAACATCCATATCCACCTAGCGTCAAAGATCCTATCGCAAGTGATTCATGTAATCCTAACAAATCAAGCTACTTAAACAATAATGAGCATTTTCAAGTTGTTACTTCTACTGCAAATGTTTTAAACGTACTATAAAACTCATGTAATGTTTGAGGTTAGCTATACTCGTGGCAAAAGTCTTATTCTGCACAGTTATAATTGCAATATATAAATAACTAAAGGTTATTCCACAAAAAACAGCTTGAATTTTACAGAACGATTCTGCTCATACTTATAGGAATTAGTTTGGTAGACACATCAGCAATGGGCATAATTCACCTGTTCATACAGTGAGAATCTTGGAAGAAATAAAAATACATACACAAAACAATTAATCTGTGTACACTCAGAATTCGTTCAGTTGCAGAGTAAAATCAGGACTTTAAACAAAGCTTTGACCTGTAAACAAAGCAAATTCAGCCAGCTTTTAACCAAATCTAGAAATAGCTATCTATTTTACAATGGCTTGCAAGAGCACTCACTGAAGAGCTTCACCGCCTTCGTCTATTTCCCTTATCCGAAACTACGAAAAACCAGCTAAGGTTCCTTGATAAGCACTGAGTCCAGCATAGTTCACCAAACTTCTACGATGAAAAATAACCTGCCTACCTTCTCCACACGTTTGTACGGGAAAATCCACTGCGCGTGTATCCTTGCAGTGTTTCTTCTCTCACGGCTAACCCAGTGCTCTGTCTTATCAAAACAAGTCTGGTTTACAATTTAAACAATCCACAGGTTCTACCCTGGAAATACTATAAAAACCAATCCAGATGCATTTATCACAGCACTATGAATATCTATTCTACAACTATTCCATATTAACAGCTACCCTAAAACAAGCTTTACTTTTCTTGAGCCTATAGGCCTGTCATTTAAATCAACGACTGCTGCCATCGCTTCATCACGAGACTCAAATGCAACCATTGCTTCTCCCGTGGGCATGCCCTTTTCATTGTATTTTAAGCACACTGAACCAGGGATCACTTGGTAACCGTAAAAGAAATCCAAAATTTCATCCACCGAAACAGTGAAGGGCATATTTTGCACTTTAATGACGGTTGGTCCTGGCTTCCCAGACCCTGTTCCAAAACCTGGGGGTCCACTAATATGTATATTTCCTGGTCCAGGTCCGAACGCGGGAGGCCCACCTAAATGCCCAAGACCACCAGCAATTCCTGGAGGGCCACCAGCAAAGCCAGGGGGTCCACTTAAATTGCCAGGACCATTACCAAAACTCTGCGGGCCCCCTCCAAAACCTGATGGTCCACTCAAATTAGCAGGGCCACCTGCAAAACCTGGGACCTCAATACCCGCACCAGGCAAACCAGCACTTGCAACCGCAGGTATTCCCGGTCTAGCATCAGGAAAGCCACCTATTCCAGGTGGTGGCAGAGGAGGTCCAAATGTGCCAGACCCACTGAAGTTACCGGGGAAATTGAACGGAGGACCGTTGTTTGCATCTTTAGGATTTCCTCCCAGGAAGGCATGCTCATCCCCAGCAGGGGGCTGCGCTCCCGGCACAGCTGCGTTTCCTTGTATTGGTATTTTTAGGATCTTCTTCCCTTGAGACGGTGGGTTTCTCTCAATATCTCTCATTTCTTCTACAGTAATCAAACGTAAAACAACATCTCTTCCATTCAGCTTTTTACGGTGCAAACGCTCTGCTTTCCGAGCATCATCTTCAGCTTTGAACTGAACCAGTGCTTGTCCTAAACCTTGTCCATTATTATCAACAAGAATTTGTACAGAGTTTTCTTCTACTGCCAGTCCCTCTAGAAACTGAAGAATTTCCATTTTTGTTATGTTGTACGGAATATTAGATATATGTGCACACAACTTTGGCGAGCCTGACTCCGCCTCAGCATTCATGATGATCTCTCTCTGGTCATAGTTGAAATTCTGCAACCTTTTACGAATCAGATCTATCTTCTCTAACATTGCCTTTTTAGTAATTGGATGAACTTGAATAAAACGATTCCCTATGTACTGCTTATGATGACACAAAGCTGCTTTGTAATCAGCTTCATTCCTGAACTCCACAAAACCCTCTCCAATTGCCTTCCCGTTCGGTCCATAAGCTATATAGATGCTGTCTTCAACTATATCCAGCTTTTTAAAAAAATCTATCACATGCTTGTTCTCCGATTCAAAGGGAAGACCTTTTAAATAAACACAGAAACCCTGCTCGTGGGGAGACCGCGACCGTGATCTTTTCTGTCCACTGGGAGATTTGGACCTAGAATGAGCCTGTGGAGGAGGAGGGTGTGGTTGCCCAGAGGGGCCCATGGTTTGCTTGAATGTGATGTGGCCTCCGGCAGCCACCCACTGTCTCTCTGTCGCGGGACTAACTTCAACATACCGCTGAATCATCAGCATTCTGTTTCGTTTCAGTGCTTCAAATGTATCTTGAGGAGAAAAAAATTTAACTAGTCCATTTCCATTATTTCGACCTACATGATCCTTCAGCATATGGATCGCATCCACACGGAGCCCAAGGAAAAATTCTTTCACATCAGATTCTGTCGCAGAAAAGGGCATTCCATGAACGCTGACATACAAATCGTCTGGATTGATTGGAATTGGTTTGACACTACTTTGAGAATTCATCTGGATAGGATTTACAGGATTCATGGGACCAATAAACAATGGATTCAAGCTGCTGTTCATATTCACTGCTGCTCCAGACCCATTCATTCCAGTGGGTAAAGGTGCTACGGGTGGAGGATTCAGAGGAGGCATTCCTGATATGGGAGGTATAGGTGTCATTGGGGGTACTGGGGGCACGGGGGGTATTGGTGGAACCGGAGGAACAGGAGGCAGTGTGGGTACAGGAGGAGGAACAGGAATTGGAGGAATAGAAGGCATTGGTGGCAAAGACGGCATAGCTGGAATAGGAGGGATCGGTGGAGGAGGTACTGTGTTCATTGGGGATGCTGTACTAGGTATGGTCGAGCTAAACGTGGGGCTACCAAAAGTACTCCCAAGATTTGGAGGTGCAGTCCCCATACTGGCAGTAGAAAATGTGGATATGTTTTTATTGCTCTCATGCACAGTAGTAGAAGCTGTTACTACGCTAGGAGAAGGATTATTAAAGTTAGGTACAGTAGTAGGCAAGTTAACCCTTCCACTCATCCCGGAACTCGGTGGTGCTCCCGACCTGCTAGCATTTGCTGGCGGCATATCTAGATTGGCAGTTTCAAAACGTCTACGGCTGAGCTCTATCATGTTTTGCATTTCAGTTTTACTGCTCAGTAACAGTGTTACTTTTGACCCTTTAATTGTACCACCTGTGCGCATCATACCAAGCCTTGCATCTTCATCAGTGGCAAAAACGATGAAAGCCTCACCCAGTTCACCCCCTACAATATGCACGCCCCCATCGGGAATGGTCAATCCAGAGAAGAAGTGGCGAATGTCCATGGTCCCCGCCACAATCGGGAGACCTTGCAAGCGGATGACCACAGCCATGCTGCGCTGAAACAACACACACCTGCAGATGAGAAAAGGCAACGGCTATGTCAGACTACTGTTTATGGCACCATGCAATTACCTACAGACACCATCTACTATGTTTGTTTACATACTCCTAACAACATCTTGTTAAAATTAAGCATGTTCATATTCCAAGTTCCTTGTTCATGTTTGTTTACTTCCCTAAGACTGAAGTATTAAGCATTAACCAACATAATTTGCGTACATTTTGCACTAGAAATTCCAAAATATCTTACACCAAGACCCACAAGCATCAGTGCAAAAAGTAAAAATTATAACCAAAGGAAAAAAACACCTAGGGAACAGCAAAAATCAAAAGTATCATATTCACATCTGAATATTTAATGGAACATAAGCAAAATTTATTTACCCAAGCAAATAAAGTCAAGTTAGCATACCTATATAACATAACTGGTAGGGTATCCACTGCACTTGGCAAAGTGACTGACAAAAATTCTGTACTACTATGGGCAAAAAACAGTTCTCTTTTTCATTTAGGGAGGAATTTTATCTCCTGCCAGGTGATGAGGGCTGAGAATATACAGCTGGTTACAAACAGAAACTCATTGTGGACAACAGCGTGAATCACACATCCTGATGAGGGCCATCCAGATTTTTCTCCTACCAAAAAGCAGGAGGTCTAGTTAAAACTAGCAACTATAAGATGGACCAAGACATTTTGCGACTTCACAGAGCACACCTAAACTAGTTTAACATGTACGTATCTCCTAGCTAAACAGTTGGCCTTTAAACCTTCCAAAACCAAGCTGTAACTTTTCAATAGCTGCAGACATGGTGTCTAATATTACACTTTCAGTCTCTGGCACAAGTAAATTACTTCCAGCTTCACAGCTGAGGTTAGTGGAAGCTTAAGATCAATTCTGAACCCTGAGGTCACATCAAAAGTACAAGGTAAGAAAACTAGGAAATTCTCACTTATTCTCCACATGCCTTCTCTCAAGCCTCTGAAAGCGTCATAACAATATCAACAGGACTAATTCACCAGTTCAGAAGGCAGCCTGTTATTCTAAACACTCACAGTAGTACCTCATTTCCATCTGAACCACTTAACCTCTTCCTCACCTCCCAGAGCACAGGCCAGTTCAATCACTGTATGGAAGAGCTCCATGGTTCCCATTTGTCAAATATAAATGGTGTTAAAATACTCATTAGGCCTTTGAAATTGAGAATGAACCAGATGACACGAGGCAACACCAGGAGGCAGAGTACCACCAAAGAGACCATACTTTGGCAACATTCCAATGCTATGACCAACTGACAGCTATCTCTCAGCACTGGTATTCCTTAAGTACAGCATCCCAGCATTACAGTCAAATTTTAGCTAGCTACATTTGCCTGCCTAAGTCTTCCAGTAAGCTTAGCACAGAAGCACCTGAAATGCATCCTGAACTACTAGATAAAGCCACTATCCAACAACTTAACATGGCATAAGGCTGAATTCAGTGCTTAATGAAAGTAAGAATTCACAATCCTTCTACACAGAAGAAGCAATTCTTTTGTTTGCATGACAGGACTTCAGGTTACTCAAACGGACACTTAAATACTTAGTTCTGTTGCCCATAAAGCAGCGTTAACCCCTTCCACACACTAATGACCTTGAGCAACACATAGCATTACAGGGGAGGAGCCAGGCAGGGAGGTCTCCTGTCCCTCAAGCAAGCAGCAGAAGCCCCCAGCACAGCGTCAGCTCTGCAGCTGCACCCGCCGCAAACGAGCTCCTGACTCCTCACTGGGCCAATGTGAGCAAGAGAATTCAGCTTCCACAATGAATATGAAAACGTGACAATTCTGCCTCTACAAACCACCAGGAAACGCCCTACTTCATCGGGGGGGGGGGGGGGGCCAGAAACAGAAAGGGAAATATGCACTCAGCCTCAAGGATTCATTTTTCAATAGCAACTTTCCCTACTCACTGCAAGGTAACTAATGAAACGTTGCATCCATCTCTTCTAGTCACGCTTACACTAAACTCAAGAATAATGTTCACTGCCCAAACATTTTCCAACTGCAAGAAAAAAGTGGTCCACGTGAAAAATAAACAGGTCAAAGCAGGAACTATCTATGCTAAGTACACATCCAAGAAAGCACACGAGGCTTTTTGCACTGTTAAAACTGCAATATTTTTCAATGATTCTGCAGTTTTCAATTTGCCTAATATCAGCAGCCATCCCTCAAACTGAAGTTAAAATGAAAATTCTGCTTACTTTAAGGAAGCCACACTAACGGCAAATGTAAAATGTTCATTAACTGCATTATGCTACAGGATCGCTTTCCAATTAGGTGATCCTCAGGCAACCAAGGGCCATAAAAGTATCCCTGGTTTTGCACCTACACTCTGAAAACTAAAATAACAATAACACTAATAGTAAAACTGCTATGTCCTGTATTGCCTGTTACAGAAATAATTAATTTCCAAAGCTTTTTAATGCATCAAGAATCAGACATTTCAAGTTTCTTCTGTTTACTGGAAGATTACTTTTTCATGGTCACTTCCTTGCGAGTGTAAAAGGCATGACAACCTGATGTGGCTATGAGCTAAACATCGGCAACTTAGGAAGGACTTTCTTCTCAGATCTGCTGCTGTAGAAGGCACACGGTCAGAGCTGACAGCCCGCTAGGCAGCCACGGTTCCTGACAGTGCTGGGAATCTAGCCCGGAAGGCAAATTAACAGATAAGGCTACAACAAGAATTCTTGAAGACTTCAAGCATTCATAGAGCTTCTGGGATAACGCAAGCATCACAATCTCACGTTTAATTCAAAAACTCATTAAAAATGATAAAAAGTATCCAAGTTTTGTTACTAAGCATGCTATTTAGGTTCACTCCAGTTATTGACAGAAGAACACAAACAGCTGCATAGGCACAGACTTGCTAGAAACACTAGCTGTAATAACCTCAGCCTAACTAATTCCACACATGATACAAAACAAGTGCTCAATATTCAGCAAAAGCTAACAGTGGCATGATATAAATAAAAATTTTAAGGACTAAGTCAAATATTTTTTGCAAGAAGTATTTTGTTAAAACATAACAGCTGCAAAATTTATCAGGATTTCGGTGTTTTAAAAAAGCATAAACTTTGCTTCTGTGATTTCAAAAAAAAAAAAAATCTTAAGGCAGTAACAAAAGGGCCAAATTCCACATTTATAAGTCAGATTTATTTCAAGGTGCACTCAGGAGACAGTACGCAACTTGTGCCAATTTCCACACTAACCATAAAAGCAAAGCCTGCTCACTTATTTCCGTGTTTGCTCCCTAACAAGCACCGTAGGCGCAGGGGCAGCATCAACAGAAGGGGTTCTGCCCGCTGCCAGGCGCTGCACTGGGCTGTAAGAGCAGCTCCTCCTCAAGCTATTTCACACACAAGTGTTCTTTTACTGTTACCTGTGTGCTTGGAGATTTTCTTGGAGAGACTATATCCCAAAGTTAAGCTAGGGACAAGCCATCCCCAGTAACAACGCAAGGTCAGAAGTGGAAAGTAAAAGCCTGCCTACAATTAACCCAAGTCATCTGATGAATCTTGACAGACAGCACTGTCAACATGCTCTTAAAACACTGATGTTAGACTAGAGAAGGGTGCACAAGATGGCAATATTACTTCTGTCTATGAGCTAGTCAGTAAAACAAGCAGGAGAGCTGGGTCATAGGCATGAACTGACACAATACCATGAGAGCAGCGTTTCAAAATACATGGTTCTTTTCAAATCAAGGCAGGTATACCAGATTCAATTCAGCCCCCCGGCGAGCATTAATGTACAATACCTGTATGGCACACACACAATGCATCTAGCAGTTCTTGGATGAAGAACTGGAATAACATCCTAGCTGTAGGATTTGAAGTGTCTACACTGAGACTGTCCAGCAATACTTACAACTGCAGGCTACGGGGTTTTCTTTGTTATTATTCTTTTAATTTACTTTTTTATGCTAAAATTAACCTGTTAGATCAGGAAAGGTTTGAATTAGCTCAGAAATGACTGTCTGATCCTTTTAAATGCTGCAAAACTTAATCAGAGCCAGTTACTATAGACTTCCACACTCCAATAGCTGGAGACAGGCAGACGTGCAGCCTGCAGTGAACTAGCTACATTTTCAAACAGCAAAATCACTGGGAGAGTGTTACAGACTGCCACATGCTGATGAAATAACGAAACTTGAGTTTGGCAGAAAACTCTATTCTGTGAGAACACCGCTGCCAGAATGAGCATCACCAGTGGGAGACAAAAGAAAAAGACCACCTATGGATAATTTGACCCAAATGTTTTCTGATATCGAATCAGGGATTCCAGAAGCTTCAATTATTTCTTAAAATATAGTCAATATGTATAAAAAAAAAGAAGTCTTCAATTCAAAGTCTCTTACCTGCAAAGACAGATGTTTTTTTCTTAACAAGTAGCAGAAGCCAAGCCAATCCTGTGGGCAACCAATTAAAACCAACTTTTAGACTGCAATAAAGAATAAATGGAGGCAAAAATCAATGCAGGCAACACAACAGCAGTAACAGTCCACAAAGAACTGCATATACAGAAAGTTCAAACCTGCAACCACCACAAGGAACTGCAACATAGAGCAGACAGGAGTAAGAGTGCATTTTCTAATACCTTCTCCCTGTATTCTGGTAATTGTATTGCAGTTTCTGTACAGTTTGGGATGTGAATACGCCTTCCACAAAGAACACAGCGAGAACCAGAAAACATTTGAAGAATCTTTCAAGTTTCCCCATTTCCAACAAGTGAGCAAATCACTCTTTCAAAAACAAAGGTTAGAAATCAAACACTTGAAAATTCTGAATTTTCACAAACCTTCACTCCATCAATAACACCAGCACTCCTTTCTCCAACAAAGCAACACACACCACAGCTCAAAGTCTCCCTACAGGCCCTCCTCAGGAGCCAGGCCAGATGTTGAGAACAGGCACCGCTCAGAGCCACCTCCAGCTAGTCACAACGACAGAGCACACTGTAAGAACTCCCTGTTGATGTACGGTACTTCCATTTGTAATCTGCTGTTTCATAATCCATATCCTGACCAAATGCCCAGTTTTTTCATCCTTGAAAGTACAAAATGTCCTCCTGGGATTATAACTCAAAACAAAAAAAAAAAAAAAAGAGAGAGAAGGAGCGCCAAGCACTTCACAAGGCAACATATACATTGTGTATTTAAAAGGAGGGATGAAAAACCTCTTCCTCTTTCCATGCTTCACGTACAATCTCACACTCAAGATTTCCTTCTCTGGAACTCTACCCAGAAAAGAACTACTCTAAGCACAAACACCTGTCTGCTCCTCAGACAACCCAAGCAAGCAGTTTTCAGTTATAAGCACCTTTATCAAAATGAAATTACGAAGAATTACAACTAAACCATCCACAAACTTCCCGGCAGAATGAATTAAAACGAGCAGATATACGCATAGATCCTCAAGGACATTCAACAGCAGGCTTACAAATAAGAGATATCACTATGTTCTTCAGACTTTTATTAAAAACGCATATAAAAAATTAAGACTGATTTTGTATCACAACCTTAAGAAAAATCAGACAATCAACAAGAGGGATTCAATTATATACTTTCATATCTCTCAGTTTGAATCAGTAGTTTACAAGGCAGGTAAGAATGTAACCACCTGAACACCAGTGTCATGCAAGACCACATCTGCTTCCTGGAACAGATAAATCTTTCATGCACAAGGAACATTCCCCCAGAAAATAATTTCAGATACTTCCAGTACAGCAACCACAGCGTTGCAGATACCCCCTTCCACAACAAGCTGAAGATTCGTAGTGGACTAAGACAACGTGCTACGAGGGCAGGCACGGCGTACACCAAACCAAGCAGCATACCTCAGAAAAGGTGCGAAGCTCCGCTCTATGTTTAAGCTTTCCACCAAACATCACTTCTGTTTACTACTTTGAATGCTGACAGAGAGCACCCATCGCTCTCATAAAGACGCCCTTCCCAGCCAACTTCACGTGCAGGAGCATAGCAGGGCGGCAAACACTGACCAGAGGACAGGTGCCCCCCACAACACCAACACCGTACCTCTGTGCACCTCCGGGGCTCCACAACAACTCGCAGGCTACACGCCAACAGCCACTGCCATCCGCTGCCACGGCACGCCCGATGCAGGGCCCTCGCAGGAGTCCACCGAGGAGCCAACCGCCGGCTGTCCTGCCTAGCCCCACCACAACGAGGCGGGTAAGAAAGTCACTAAGAAGAATGGATAACGTCAGGAACGGCTGGTGAAATAAGAGCCGAGAGCATTTTCCAAAGAAAGTTCAAAGAGACTGGAGGCGAGGGGACCCACTGCAATATCCGCCGTCGCAGAGCTCATTTTTTACTAACGACAAACGGCCTTAAACGACTGCACGGGAGCTTCCCTGGTACTTACAGGGGAACCTCGAGGCGCGGCGTCGACGCCGCAAGCACCAGGGCCCTCCTTCCCAGCAACGCGGGGAGCGTTCGCCCCGCTCCGCCCCCCGTGGCCGCGCTCCCCGCGGAACCCTGTCGGGCCCGGCCTCGCACCGCCTCCTCCGCCG
>NC_034427.1:1022272-1084643 GCF_002078875.1 Numida meleagris | reverse complement strand
CGCAGCGCCCCCCTACGGCCGTCCCGCCCTGCCCGGGGCGAGGCCACGCGCAGCGTCCGATGGCGCATGCGCAGCGCGGCTGGTGCCTCGCGTCAGGAGGTGTCTGTGTGGGGTGGGGCCGTGCTGCGCCGTTGCCGCAGCCGGGTTTCGGGATGCGGCGCGGGCTGAGCCGGGCATCGTCCGACCTGTAGCACGCGATCCGTATCGTTGCCTCTGGTACAGTAGCATATGCACATTGATGATATGTTGAGTTTTCTGGAAATTGGTGGTACAAGCGAGTGGAAGGGTTATTGCTGAGTAAACAGAGGCATCAAATTGGCAACGAACATGGAGTCCTGAGGCAACAAGCTGCTTCTTTCTTCTTCACTTAGAAACGTGTTGCAGAATTAGGGCTGTGCCATGTAACCCTGAGTCAATGTCCTTTTCGTTGTAAATTCCCTTTGCCATATTCACCCTTCGCTTAATTAGATGTGCTTGCCGTGCACGCAACCGGAGCACACCCTGAGGGGAGCACAGCAGAACACCTCCGTCATCACTGTGCCTCAATGGAACGGACATTCTCCAGCTCTCATTTCTAACAGAAAATATTACCTGCATAGTCTGCTGCACAGAACAAACACAAAATTTATCTGGCAAAGCCGGGATTCTGACAGCTCGGCTGCTGTTCAGCACCAAGCAGCAGCTGTTGGCAGGCACTGGGATGCTCATAGAGCCCCACGTCCCACCCTCACTGCACCTCCCTTCCTCACCACTCCCAACCCCTTCACAAAACAGCCCACACCTACTCATCTCCTTGTTAATCCTGGCTTTACTGCTTTTAGCCTTTATTTCTGATAGGGCCGCCCTGAAAACGTATCCCTTCCGTCAAGGGAACCCCTCCCTTTTGTCTGCTTAGCCAAGAGGGCCAGGTGGGCCCTTTGTGCGCCACACACAGCCCTCTGCTTGCTCTGCGCCGTGTCCTGGTATCTTGTAATGCGTTTGTTCATATCTTAAGTGGCACCCACTGGAGTCAGCATCTGCATGCACGCCAGGAACAGCCAATGGAAGCTCCCAGGGACAACCAGCACTGGCATCCAGCACCAGGCTTGCTGTGCGTGGCAGAGAGCTGCTTGCCCAGCACCCACCAGGGGCAGCAGGAGCGCAGGGCTCAGGGCCTTGCTCTGCATCAACAACCCTTCAGTGGGCAGGGGTAGGGCAACAGAAGGACAGTGCTGAAGACTGGAAGAAAACTAAGAATGCTGGGCTTCTGTACAACACATTGAGTCACATCATTGCTTTGTGTTGTTGAAACAAAGTCTGGATGAAAGATTTCACAGATTTGCAGAACAGTTAGGGCTGGAAGGGACCTCTGGGTCCACCCACAGCAGCGTACCCAGCACCATGTCCAGGTGACTTTTGAAGACCTCTAAGGAGGAAAACTCCACAACCTCTCTGGGCAACCTACGCCACTCACACAGCACAGAAGTGCTTCCTAATGTTCAGAAGGAACCTCCCATCTGTCAGTTTGAGCCCATAGCTTCTTGTCCATCACTGGGCACCACTGAACAGTGCCTGGCTCCATCCTTTCTACATCCTCACTTCAGGTATGTATGGACATTGACGAGACTCCCTCTTCTCCAGGCTGAGCAATCTCACCTCCCTCAGCCTTTCCTCATAGGAGAGGTGCTCTAGTCCCTTAATTAATGTGTGACATTTGCTGTGTGAACCAGCAAAAAAAAACCCACACCCAACTGATACAATCCTCCCTAGATTTTCTCTAGTCTGCATCCATACCAAATCCACAAAGGGTGCTGCTAAGCAAGTCTCTACACCCCAGCCAGCTGCTGCGCATCAACAGTGTTGTTGCAGATTGAAGCTAGCACCTCAAACATTATAGTCTGTGCTGCAGTACAAGTGGAGCAAAGTCTGGCACAGATGTCTGTGATTGGGATTACCTCCAAAGAGCAGACCTCAGTGTCTTCTCAGTCATACCCAAACACTCATAGGGACTGGACTAAATGTTCTCTCAAGAACACTTGAAGAAAATGTGTACTGTGGATGAAAAGAAACACAGTCCTGGACAGCTATTAGGAGCATGCCAATTGGCCAAAGGTACCCAAGAGGAGCTGGCAGCATGATGCAGTCAGACACCAGCAGGAGGGAAAAGAAAGCAGTATACAGTGTCTCTGGAAAGCAAAACACTTGTAGGCAGAAGATTAAAGAAACAACGTCCAACATGCACACTCATATCATGCATGCGAGAAATAAGCAGAGAAAATAATATTGGAAGAGTGGGAATTGTGTTTACTGTGTACTAAGAAAATTCTGAAATAGAGCTGGTTTATCTGTGCCCTCTGCCTAAGCTAAAACTGAAGTAGGATGTTAGGTATAAAAGTAGGGAAAAAAAATAACACAGGGCACTTTAAGGTAAGGCTTGATGGAACCATCATCTGCTGTGCCGATTCCACATTTGAAAGAAAAGTATTTTCTCAGTGCATTATGTTTTTGCTACGCTGTTAGTCTGGAAACATCACTCTAAATCCCAGGCTCCTTGCTTCTCCAGCTCACCACAGATACCATTCAAAAAACACAACCTCTGATCTTACTCATCCCTCTTTACCAGGACACATTTTTGACGAATCAGTCAGTTTATCAAATGAGTTGTACTGCTTTGTATTTTCCTGACTACCAAGCACCAGCTGCAAGTTTTAATTGTTCCCAGATCATTTCTGTAGATGTTCAGCAGAAACAATCCTACAGAAGCTTCCCAAAAACTCTCTTCTTTTCATTCCTCATTCATACCTATACTTGAAATGTCAGTCAGCTATTTGTTCTGAATTGCCTTATTGATTCTGTGCAGTTACTTGCAAGACACCTCACCTCCCTAAAATAAACCCCATATTTAAATGTTTTACTACACCTATTTAGCACAAAACCTCTTTGCTCTGAAGTTAGAGCTTTACTTGACCATCTTGTACCAGCTTTTTTTACTGCTCTTTTGGATAAGTGTGTGGAAGATCAGCTGTCAGAGTGCTCAGTTCTTCCAAGCATTCCGCTTGTCCATTTTGAAAAGTGACCTTCACTTCTTCCACTGCGGGACAATATTTAGTGTCCTGAGTTTTAATCAAAACTGTCTTCAGTAGAGAAGATCTCTTATACCAACTCTGTGGGACTCAGCTTTGGGAAAGTACCTTGTCAAAGCACAGAGCGTACATACTATCAGCAAAACCAATATGACTGAAGACAGTCAGACTGTGACTGCAGTCACACCAGAGAACAGTAGTTCAGTCAATCAGGCAGATACGAGATCAAAAATGAGGCAGTTATTTTGCTGGGATCAATAGCTTTTATGTTAATTTTTCATTTTTAAAATCTAATGATTTTTGCCTGGCTGCATAATATTGTCAACAAATCTATTAACTATCCGTTTCTCTTTCCACAAGAGGTAACTAATTCCATGTTATCTTCCCCGGGAAATGCTAGCTTAGCAGTTAGGCAATATGTTCTATCAGCTTTCAGAAGTGCCAGAAACCCATAAAAGAGATTTTTCTTTTCTTTTCTTGCACATTGCCTATCTATTTCACACTACTGGATGTCTATTCTATTCCTGGACGTTTGTTCTATTCCTATTGATCACACTGTCTCAACTTTTACGACATCTACAGAGCAATGACACTAAATCCTCACCTTTCTTACTTCCTACTATTAAATTAATGTCCTGCAGATGGCTTCAATTAACCACCAAGAAAGCCCACAAAATGCAGATGCCTCCATTTCTAAATATCCCTTACAAAGAAATTAACTTCCCTACAAAAATCTTTAATTGCATTCAGTGGTGTACAAATAGACATTCAGCATTAGTATTTCTTCATTCTCGCATGGGCGAGACTTATCTCCATTATTAATTATTCCTCCTCTTGACATATTAGCATTTTCAAACATTGTTTAATAGTGTGAATGAGTTGCCCAAACCTTTACATGTAGCATTTATATATGATAGTACATGAGAGGTGCTAAGGACCTTCAAGGTTTGAGTTCCCTTTTCTTCAAGTAATCACAACCAAGCCAGGTGAGTTTAAAAGAAAATATTAGGTCAGATCAGACATTAGGTTTGAGAGGAATGACTCATCAAAAGTCAAGTGTCAGCCTGATGAGAGAAAGAGCATGTATCAGTGTTCTGATAAACTTATCTTCCTCTGTCATCTAACGAGAGACTGCAATTTAGCAACTTACTGATCATGCACAATGGTTGAGCTAGATAAGCAGATCCCCCAAAATAGTGCTTTAATCTTTCTTCTTCATTTAACTTCAACTTTATAATTACCTACAGAGATTCAAAGTAGCCAAGTTTAAGTTTTATCTATATTTTTATCATCCATGAAACACAAAGAACAAATTCATAAACATACAGTTCTAAAACAGGCTGGGCAATTCTTTCACATGCTTAACCCAGAAACCATACATGGCCCAAGGATAAAATATAATACAAACAACGCCTCTAAAACCTAGTTATGCATATGGAAGTTTTAAAAGCATGGTGATGAAACATAAGGTGCCAGTCAGTCCTACAATATTAAGACTGCTAAAGCTTGTAATTTCAAACAGAACAATTCAGAATTAGCTTTGCATTCAACCAAATCTGTCCTTAACAGAAAAACGAACAATTCTATAATTCAATCCACTTCGTGAGACCTAGCTTCAGCTTTTACATACAATGGTTCATCCTCGAGGTAGACACTACTCAGAACTGATGACATACTGCCTATAATGCATATTGAATTCAGCATCCATCAACCAACCAACAAATTTGAGATCTGTCTGCTTATGCAACTGATACAAAGGCACTTTGTAATACAGGGTTAAGTTTCCTACTGGAAAGATCACCAAAGGTACGAAAGGAGAAATACTGATACAAATTCCTCTAATCAAACCCATTTTAACAGACCCTTTACCCCCACATTTGCAGGGAATGGATTCCCATGGAAGTCTCTAACAAGACAAGTCAACTCTGGCACACAAAGAAAAAACTCCAGAGCCACGTGTTCCTACCTACTGACAAAACACCCAGCTTCAACTGAGCAAGACTCCCAAAAGTGACAGAGGCCAACTGCCCACACGCAAAGACTACAGAAATGGCAAAGGACTCACTGCAAGGGAAAAAAAGCAAAACTAGAACAAAACCAGTGGACATCGTACACTATGAGATTCCCCCCCCTCCACCAATGTTCCAACTAAACTAGTACTGCAACTGACGCCGGCATATTCTGTGTCCTCCTCTCCCAGTCATTCAAGTTTTCTTTCTTTACTGCGTAGAAGAAAACAAACAGAGGGGACAGCAAAGTGCATTACAATTGTATCCTAAATTCCATAACACCATACGATGTTTTGTATTAATGCACACTGGACTGTACAAGCATCACAAAAAAAAAAAAAAAAGAGCAAAAACTATACAGTTTTAGGGGAAAAAAAAAAAAAAGAGTTCCTAACTCCACACACAACTTAACTGTGAAGGCACATAGCCACAGTGAAGCATCCTTTTCCTCTAGAAATGGCAAACTTCTTCCTACGTAAAAAATTCTCATGACACATTTAAGCAGCAGAAAAAAATCTGCAGCTGCAAGGCTGCTTGCCTCTAGAAGACCCGGCAGCCTGGGAGCAGGTCTGTGCTGCAAACAGAGCAGCTATACAGGATGTTTTACACTGAGAAGGAGCAATCTCTTACGAGGATTTCATGCTTTCATTTTTTACATTGCAAAATACATTTTCAAATAGAATACATCTTGGCATAAATTGTTGTGTGTAAATATAAATGCAATGGCTGTTAAATCATCCTGCCTTTCTCCAGCATACAGACCACTTTCATTTTTGGCTTGTTAGACTATTATCAGAAAAGGCAGCTTTCCATTAAAATTGCAAATGATAAAAAGCTGAAACGTGCTGTTCAGGAATGTACAGAAAATGCATTTTAATCCTCTTGTGTCTAGTCCATGGATAGAGCTCATTTTCTCAGTGCTGACTCCATTTAATGCTTTTGAGGTCAATTCCATCCTGCACCATTTCCCAAAGAGGACTGTAAAGAAGGAAGAAAAAAATGAGTGCTATCTGAAATGCAAAGGACAACAACATCAACAGCAAGAACCAAACATGCAACGTCATCAACGACACAACAAATTCAGATATATCTATCTGTCTTGCCCTTCTGGAGGTCAGCGAACTTCACGTGATGAATCTCCAGTGTTGTATTCAGACACAATATAAAAAGTGAGAAGGTGCTCATTTCCTGCTCACATTTTGGCATAAAGAACACGTTTCTTAGCGACCGAGCGCTCACATTTGACACTGCCCAGGTAAGCTGGAGATCCTTCAGTTTCCCCAAAATAAAACAAAGTGCATACACGCAGTAATACTATATCTGGCTTATAAACGCTGAGCTGCCACTCTCCATGCTTGCCCTACTCACGTTATTTCCTCACATAGGCAGGCTCTAGGAAAAGGTTTGTTGACAGGTTTGTTTGCTTAAACAGTTTTCACTGCTGTTAAGATCAAGCCCGCTACACACTCTGGCAACACTTCTTCTTTGGGTACAGAGATACCAACAGATTTTTAAAGCAGACAATTTCTTTCAACTAAATCCAGCTCCTCAAATGATTACCGTACCTAAGAAGTCTTTAAAGTCAGTAAAAAGATGGCTCACCTCATTTCCCTCAGCCTCTTAACATGCTGTATGCATTTCTGCACTGTATAATCTACTTCTTCTTCTGTAGTGAAACGACCGATGCCAAATCTAAAACAAAGGAAAAACATTAATAATTGGAACAGTGTGCATGTGGATGAGTGAAACAAACTCACTGTGAATTTTCAGCAGAAAAGAAATATATCTGGAAGCAGTAGGAAAGATCAGTCCACACACCTTATAGAGGAGTGAGCCAAGTCTTCATCTGCTCCAATTGCCCGCAAAACATACGAAGGCTCCAGAGAAGCTGATGTGCAAGCACTAGGGAAAGGGAAGAAAAGCCAATTTCACACTTAAATTCACATGCAGATGCTACACTTCACTAATCTCCAACAGAGAACAGGTCACTTACACATTTAATAATATTATCCTTTACAACAATTGATAGGACATTCCTCATCCTCTTGGAAATAACTAGTGAACAGAAGGAGACAGGAGCAAGGGGAGTAGTATTTCTGCTGCTAAAGAATGGAAGGAGCAGACATGAAACGGAAATGAAGGATAAGTTAGGAGCAGGAGGAAAGAAGAGAATGCATAGATAACGTTGTGCATTAATACAATGCCAAATAGAAGCAGCAGTATTGCAGCCCAAGAGGTAGCTGAAGTAGGAGCTGTGAAAAGAAGATAAAAGAGCCAAGGCAGAACTACCCAGGGAAGGCAACATATCAATAGGAACATTTAAAAAGAAAAAAGATTTCACAAGTTGCTGCCTGGCAGCAATGTAAATCAATAAAAAACAGAGCACAGAGGAATCCGGAGCAAGATGATCTAGTGATGGTAGTGAGGAGACAGAATCTCCATCCTCAAGCAATAGGCAGAACTGGCTACGTGTCGTTACTCAACTTTAACAGGTAGCAACTTGCAGCACAACCATACAGCTGCTTAAAAAAAGTGCATGAAGCAGAGCCTCAGAAGAGATTTTCACATTAAAGCGTTGGCCTTCACAGTCATGTGAAGACTTGTTCTCCCTGTTCACAATATTTCAAACTGAGATATGCACTTCTGACTTTGTTCTCAGAGCTGAAAAAAGGAAGGCACTTCATTAACTTCATTGTAAGCATGAAGATGGTCTTCATAACAGAAACGTTGCTCCTGTAGAGTCAATATAGCTCTCTAAAAGTGTATCGAATTTCCTTTCTGCTTCTGCATTAAACATAGGCACTATTAACTAAGGTATTTATTAAAAATATTTATAAAATATATTTAATAAATATAATACTATATATCAGATATTTGTCCAGCCTTCCTAGATTCCAGTTATGGTCTGCCACCTGGGTGAAATGCTGCTGAAGGACAGAAGCTGTAGCAGCTCCAATGATGGTAGCCTTTAGAATGAACATCACAGTCCATTACAATTCAAGTCCACTCAGATAACACAAAACAAGCCTGCAAAGCTGGCAGGTAGGAATTTCTGCCTTTTTTTTTTTTTTTTCTGCTTTCAGGATGAGTAAGTTTGACCTTCAGTTGAAATGTGCCACTTCACAAAAACACCATCCCAGAATGCAGCCAATGCCAGGCTGACTCACCAACCAACCGAGCAAGCACCGGGCACGGAGCAGATCCCTCCTTAGTTTGTAAGTCTATTAGCAGATGTTATTTTCTCTCCAAAATATACTGCTCTCCTTCCCACACATCCCACCTACCTTCCTGAAGACAGAGCCACGTCTTTCAGAGCCATGAGAAGACTCTCTCCTTCCACATACGCAAAAGATAAATTGACGCATCCTACATACAAATAAATGAAATAGAAAAAAAGAAGAACTCCCATCAAATGAAATCTACAGTAAATCCTATACCACACAGAAGTACTTGCACCATGTCTAACTGCAGTGCATTACTCAGCCACCACCATTAATACCAAGGAGTAAGACGTTTCTAATAGGGCCAGGATTCTTCTAGCATTACCTGGATAACGATGCTCTCTATCTCCATTCATAACCACATCAGGAACTTCACTCATTATTTTCGTAACAAGTCGTTCTGCCAGTTGTGAGATTCGCTTATGGTCATACTAGCAAAGAAACCAAAAAAGGAGATCAAAATAAGGAACAGCTTCCATCTGAGCTCACTAAACTGCTCATGTCACCAGCCATACATGGACTGAAGTAGATGGATGTGGTTATATTGCATCTGAACCTTAAAAAGGGAACTTTAAAACTCTGAGTACTCTACAGACTCTCAAAAAAAGAGAATTACCAGTTTGGTGCTAGCTAATTCAGCCTTCAAAACATTACAGATCATTCAGAAAGATCCATCTACAAACAAACAGCCAAACTGTCTCTCACAGAAGTGTCACGTTTTTGTACTTAAACACAAGCTAGGCACATGACATTACATGACTTATTTTGCAACACAAGAAAGGGCATCGATTACGGTAGAAGTGTCCCCTAACTTGCCTAGGAGCTTTCAAACTGTATGACATAAACATGGACTCACAACAAGTCATCACATGATGGGTGAGTTGTGAACTCAACCATCATCTGACTTTACAACACGTAACCTCCACAATGAGAGCTGCCCATGAGCACAGTCTCATTCTAGACTAAAAACAAGGTCACTTGCACTAAAAAAGCAGTAAGGTATGGTATCAGCTCCAGTGCACAGAAATGGACGGACACGCACGTGTAATTCATCCTTTCTGCATGCCTGGTCACATTCTCCAAAGAAAGCTTTAAAAGGAAACAACCTTCCAAATATGTCTTTTTTTTTTTTTTAAATGCCAAAATTCTGACAGAGCAGGAAAAGATTCCAGATGTGAGGCTCCTGCAGAATCCAGGCTCTGTGGGCTCTTCAGCCTCCAACAAGGCTTCAGTAACCACCCAGCTCAGATGGTAGATCCCTGCCCGCCTCCTAGGAAGCACTTCCATTCGTCTACAGATATGTATCCCACTGGCAGCACATAAAGCCTTAAACATCAGAACTAACAAATAAAACGTTCTGATCAAGCAAGAAAAAAAAAACAACCCACCATTAAATTATTAGTTGCAAAATTCCAGCAAACCTGAACTTACATACACTTAACAGAATCATACAATGGTTTGGGTTGGAAGGGACCTCTACAGATCATCCAGTCCAACAGAACAGAGGACTAGAAGGTCTCCTTGTTTCAATACAGATTAGATAAGCATGATTTATTCAGCTTCAGAGGGGCTGAAATATATGTGTGCAGAACAGAGGGACAAGTATAAGCACTTAAAGCTGTATTTCACTAAAACAGTCAATCATAAATCTGCTGTGGAAAAACAAGGTTCAAACCACTTCAAGCTGAAAATCATCTTCCAGTTGCACAAAAACTTCTGATCCTGCAGTTGCACAAACTGTTACTTAATGTTACGATAATCAAATTTAGTTCACGCACAGACACAAAAAGACCTATGGAACCGAAGATCAAACCAGCCCTGCTGTATTATTTTCTGGCCCCTGGGTCAGACGTGCTCTCCCACATACCTCCATCTCCTCCTGTGCCACCTCACACGCCGCCCCAAGGCCCACTGCCAGCGGCGTGGGCACAGTCCCCGATCGCAGTCCTCTCTCCTGGCCTCCCCCGCTGTGCAGGGGTTCCAGCCGCACGCGTGGTCGACGGCGAACATAGATAGCACCAACCCCTTGAAAACAAGGAAAGCAGCTGGATGCATGCAGTACATGTCCACAGCTCCGGAATTATGAAAAGGGACTTCAAGATTTGGAAGCATTTGTTTCCACTGCAAACATATAATTGGACACCTCACTGGAGAAAAATGCAGTGAACGCATCCAGAAGCACAATACTTTCTAGAATGTTCGCTCCCACCATTCCTACACCTCTGCAGCCACGCTCCCAGAGCTTCTGACATGGGAGGAGCTCGGTGTCTTCCAGAACGCTTCAGCACCTAAAGGCTCTGTGCTGCCCCTACTTCTGACAACTCCTGGGAAGATGAAGTTCAGCCCTTTGCTCCAAAACTTCTACACATAGATATCTCATTCATTGAAGTGCCCATACTGACTTACAACTCAAAGCTCCAGAACTCCTTTCCCTGGATTAGCAGCTAGCCACAAATCCCACGAGGCCTCCTTTCAGCATTTGGACTTTTGTTTCTGAATAACATATAGAATACGGCAAAGCTGGTTTCTGTCTCTGTACATCCAGTGTCACAAACTACATGGACTGCAACAGTGATAACAGCTAGACTTTTACTATTTGGGAGTCAGCCACAAAACCCGTATCTGAATTTTAAACCCCATTCTGCAGAGATGTACAAAGAGGGATGAGTGGGAAGAAGCCAATGGGAGTAGAAGATGACCAAAATCAATAAATTTAAACTTTCCACTTACCTTTTGATCTCCATGTTGCAAGTTAGACTCGGACCTAAACTTAGCCCCACAGCTCTGTGATACTTCAACCACTGCAGCATAAAAGCTGCTTCATACCATTCAGAAGACCCCTGAAGACCCACTCATCCTAACGCTACCACCATTACAAGACACCGTTTCTTCCTTCAGTGAAGCCAGCTCACAACCCATAAGCACTGAAGAAGATCCGACCTGGCAGCACTGCCCGACCCACTGCAAACTCAGCCCACTGCCAGGCCGAGAACAAACTTCTACAGTTTAAGTAATGGTAAACTTCACTAGGACAGGCAGGCTTGACTTCATACCTTCATGCAGTTATTTCTTAAGGCAAGCATGAAAAACAATTCTTTAGAAAAACAATAAATACCTTTGGGCCCATAAATCTTATGGCCACTGATGCTCATTAGATCAATTTTCAAGTCATTGACATCCATAGAAATTTTACCAACTGCTTGTGCAGCATCTGTGTGGAAGAAAACCTTACGTGCGCGGCAGATCTCACCTGGAATAGAAACACAAAAGCAAATAAGAAAAACACATTATCTCACCTAATTGTTATGATCCCAATGATTCCAGCAATGAACTAAAGCATCAGTTTATAGCAGGGACTAGTCTCGAGGTGACAAAGGAAGAAATGCAGACTGTCACATCTCTTTTACAGTTGAGTCAAGTGCCTACAGCTGTTTAGAAGCTGACACCTAGTTGGGCAAGGCTTTAGGCAGGTCACAAGGTAGAGCTACGGTGAGTTTCTTCAGCTGAAAAGCTAAAAGGTCTTCCACTGCTAAGAAGAGGGATTGTTTCCAAACTCACACCTGCCAAGGCATCGCCCTGCTTAACTACAGATGGCTGAACAGGACACCCAAGCTTCTCCACAGCTGGACGAAATTAAGTTTTCTTCTAATTTTTCTTAACATCTGTCGAGTACAAGCTTACTCTCATGCTTATTCTTGCCAAGAGTTTTTAATGTCACTTGCTCTATTGCCCCAGTACCTTTTACAGTACTCAGTTCCATTCTCAGAGCATAAACTAATTAGTGACATCTCAACTCACTCAAGGCTATTATCAACTCTTTTTGCATCCAGAGCTCAAACACACCAAGAGACAAGGGGATAAAAAACAAGCAACTCATCTTCCACAGAACCTATACTTTGCACAAACACGTCCCACACTTGTCTGGGCGACTCATTTGGCACTATCTTGCCAGCATGGACAGAAGTTGTCCTCTTGTGGTCCAGTTAGAACAGCACTGCTACTGCTAACAGGAGCTCACAGCCTTCATACTGCCAGCGCTGCAGGCTAACTCTGCCAGGCCCCAGCCCTGGCCTATTTGGCTTGTTATCAAGGTGTTGTGAGAACAACGGCATTTGAACATGGGACAACTGCAACAGCCGTAGGAGTACAGACACAGGATGATAACAGAGTCCTCAGGGCTACAAGCAACTCACTGATGGTCTATTAGTGGTCAATAATGAAGATATATAATCCTGAAGACTGGAAAAACAGACTAGGGCATTCATACAGCTGCTTTCAGCAGAGTAACAGGAGGACAGGGAAAGAGGAGAAAAAGAAAAAAAGCAGAATCTAAGGAAGAGGAAAAACAGCTGCTGAGCAAGATAAGCTGCCTGCCACAGCCTGGGAAAACAACACCTTCCAGAACCATGCAGGGCACAGGCTTAAGCCTAAAATATGCCTACTGACTTAAACATCTTATAAAAGGACATCTTGAGTATGGGGAAGGAGGATATTTTGGGGTCACTGTCACAGGAATTGTTGGCACACATCCACAGTGGGATCCCAGGAGCTACACAGGTATATTACTATATTCCACCTAATATTTTACATGAACATGTTTCTGTAGCCGTTGACTATGAATATATTATGTAAAATGGCACAAAGTGACATCAGCTAGCCACTGGAAGCAGGTGTCTACTTACCAATGTCGCGAATCGGCTGCTTCACTCCTATTTCATTATTCACAGTCATCACGGAAACCAAGCTTGTGTCTGGCTGGAACGCAGCCTCCAGCTCCTGGTGAAGCATTCAGGCAGACACAAGTTGTGACTCAAAGCAGAAAATTCTTGATGCGCGCACTCGATTTGGCAGCAAGCCTTAGCTCCCAGCCCCCTAACTAACACCATCACTAGCCCCCAGCTTCTGACAGACAGCCCTGCTGAGCACGCTACCCCATGTGAACACAGAATGCCGGCAGGAAGCAAAGCATGCTAAGTTGCATTTCTGCTTATCCAGAATGCACAGCGTCACCTGATGCCATCAAGCGAGCAAAGGCTTTTGCTATGTGTCTTCTACATTCCCATGAATTATTTTTTTAAATGAATTCAACTCCCAGAAGCCAGTGTAGCCCAGATCTAGACAAAGCGAGGCCGACTGCAAAGTGATTGCACCATATACACGACAGCAACACGCAAAGGAGGAGTCTGCCAGCAAATTTCTCCGAGAACGTCATGAACACTTCCCTGCCCGCTGGCCTGATCCGTCCCTCCACCACACATACACACTAACTCTCTCTGAGCTACATGCCAGGCCTAGAGATAAAGCTGATGCTGCCTTTTTGCAGGACACAGCCAAGGAAATAAGCATACAGAACTTCTCAGTCTCGGGACTGTGGCCATCACACCCAGAAGGGTCAGTGCAGAAACCAGAAGGGAGCCCTGCAGCCACTGTGCCTGATGCCTCAAGCAGCTCCTGTCAGGAATTTCACCACCCAGCGCCAGCTGCAGCCCGACCATGGGCCTCCATGGCTGCACGACAGCTCCGCCTGCACAGGCAGAACCGACAGCAGCTGCAATGAGAGATGGGCTCTGGCAGAGAGGTCTGGAGCACCAGACAGAACAGAAAATCCTTCTCCAAATGTGACAGATCGGACTGTGACTCTCCTGCAACGGTGTGAGATTTATCATCCTTTCCCTCTGTATTACTAAGAGGACACGAGGTCCTCTCCAGCACCATCCCCAAGCACAAAGCTCTTCCATCTTCACCATCTTTCTGCCACTCGCTGACTCACCTTCAAATCCATCAGCCCATTTTTCTGGACAGGCAGGTAAGTGATCCGAAAACCTTCTGCCTCCAAGGAGCGGCAAGAATCCAACACGCACTTGTGCTCTGTCTGCGTGGTAATTATGTGCTTCTTCCCGGATTTATAGAACCTCGCAACACCCTGTCAGGCACAGGCACACACAAGAAATCCGCTGTTAGGTCAGTGAAGAGAACAAGCTTTGTATAAGATGCTCAAAAACAAGAAAAAAATCATGAAATCGTTAACGTGAAAGGCACCGAGGCGTGACTCACACCAGACAATTCCGTGAGCACTCCCTTCACAAAAGCATCTCACTTCCAAAAAGCCGTGAAAAAAGCCATCAGACAGGAACTGCAGCCATCGCTTACAACAGAAACACCTTTTAGAAAGCTGCCGTGAAGTCACATGTGATGAGAAGTCTGAACAACCTCACACTGTGGGCTAGAGGTGAACGCACAAGGTAGTCTTAGAGAAAGGAACATTTGTTAATTAGCATCTCCACTGCTTCCTAACGAAGATACTACCTGTATGTGGCGTGCACAAGATAAGCATTCATTTTACGTCTGTGTAAAATTGAAGTCACACCCTGACCCAAATCGTGTGCACTTGATGAAAAGCCCTAGTGTATTTTAAATCAGTGTCACACGGGGAAATTAAAGGCCAAGAATTTCAGGGACCCGCGGGCTGCGGAGCAGCACAGCGTGCACAGCAAACCCTGGCAGGCAGTCACCCGAGAATCTGCTAAGTTGGGCGACGTACTAACGCTTCAAAGACGTGCAGATCCCAACGGGATTGTTTTAACGCGACATGTACCAGCATAACCCTTTTACCTTAATGGCCATATTATTTGATTCCGTAGCCCCACTGGTGAAAATTATTTCTCTTGGATCCGCTCCTATTAAATCTGCAACTTGCTGTTGAAAGAGAAACGCGGATTTGAGGCGCTGTTATAAAAGGCAATTCAGCATTCCAAAACACTGCTTTCAAGAATACTTTGCAGGGTGCCAGAGGATTACAAGTGCCATCTGGCCACGGGCATCTACCACAGCTGCGCTACAGCTGCAGCGGTCGTTACCGATACAGAGCACAGGACAAGTTCTCGCCGTTTATTAACCGCGTGCCGAGCACCAGCCTGTCACGGAGCAACGCCAAGCCCCCAGCGGCAGCAGGCATCACTTCCAAACGTTCTGAAGCGCTCCGCCACCTCCCTGCACCGACACCTCCCTGCACCGACACCTGCCCGCTCCGCTATCGCCGCTTTTTCTCGCAGCGAAGCCGCCCATCGCGGCGGGCCGAGCCTGCGGGCGGACAGCACGGCGTCCTGCTCAGCACGCACTCACCCGCCGGGCGCGCTCGGTGGCGGCCTCGCTCTCCCATCCGTACGCGTGGGTGCGGGAGTGCGGGTTCCCGTAGCAGCCGGTCAGGTAGGGCAGCATGCGGTCCAGCACCCGCGGGTCCTGCGGGCACAGACAGCGCTCAGCGCCGCTCCCCGGCCCCGCGGCCCCGGCCCCGCACTCACGGGAGTACTGGATGCCCTCGGCGCTCGCCAGCCAGCGCGTGTAGGGATTATCGCTATTATCATAGAAAGGGGGCTTCAAAGGCAGCGTCTGAACAGCGTCCAAGGGGGTTTGGCCCAACACCGCCGCTTTCTTGGGAGGCTCCGGCGCTTCGCTCTCCTCCTCGCCCCCTTCCGCGGCGGAGCCGTCCTCGTCGTTGGTGTCGGGGAGGTCCAGGATGTCCTTGACGGAAAAACCCGTCTTTGTGTTGGTCAGAGACATGGTCCGGGGAAAGCGGGGCCGGAAAGTTGGAGGAGCAGCTCGCCGAGCTGTCACCCGGAGCGACAGCGGCGACAGCGCGAGGGGAGGGCGCGGGCGGCGGGGAAAAACGTGGAGAAAAAGGAGCGGAGCGCTTCGTGCCGAGGGACGAGCGGAGCCCCGGCGGAGCCCCGGGTCTCTGCGGGCTCCTTCTGCCCGGGGGGACTCGGGGAGAGGGGCAGCAGCCGCTTCGGAAACAGTTTGTAACTCCAGGGGAAGGGGAACGGCGCGCCGAGAATTAAAAAAAAAAAGGCGAAAAAAAGAAGAAAAAGAGATCACTTCTGGATGGGGCTGACACAGCCCGAAGCCGCGCTTGCCGCGTGAAAAAAACGAGCCATTGCCGGAGCGAACAGTCCATATAAGGCTGGTCCCCGCACATGAACCTGCCGAGAGGAGGGAGAAAAAAAAGACATGAAACCCGGGAAAGGTTGGCCACGTGTGGGCGGGTCTTGGAAGTCAAGTGGATGAAGACAGTGTTTGCAGATGTGAAATTGCGGGTTTTGGGCGAGCTCCGAGCTTCCACCATTGGTGATGAGTGGTATAACGTGTCAGTTAATTACCGGCGTGGGGAGGGCCCTTCGCGTGTGTGTGTGTGTGTGCGCCGGGGAGAGGCTCTGGGTGATTTTCTGGCTTGTTGTGTTTTGGTTTTGTACTGTTTTTTTTTTTTTTTTAAATGGGGTATTTATATACAAAGAGCCCGATGTTCCGCACGCTCCAAAGAGTGGGTTTTTTTTTCCACGTGCAGGGAAGATAATAATAATAATAATAAGATAGAGGGGTGGGAAGGGTAAGGAGAGCCGCGCGCTGTGCAGCCCCACTCGCGGTGTCCCCACCCGCGACAGCGCGGCGGTGGCACGGGGCTCAGATGGCAACAGCCCAACTTATCTAAACCGCCTGGGTCAATATTTTGGTAGAGGCTTAAGGATGAACGCTGGAAATTAATCAGCAAGTAATTGATTCTAGTTCGCTCCGAAATGAAGCGGAGTGGCAAAACGCGATCGGCAGTCACGACCCGGAGAGATGCGGGACGTGATTAGCGGAGGGGGGGGAAGGCGNCGGCGGCGGGGGGGGCTCCGCCCTGGGCGCCCCGAGGCCCCGTGACCGCGCGAGGCTCGCTGCTCGGCCTGCGGGGCACGGCCGAAGGGCGCTGCTTCGCACGGCTCTTTGCGCGTGAGGTTTTCGCTCTGTGCTTAAACACGGCGATAATTTGGTAGCCTGAAAAGGAGGAGTGTTCACAAAACTTGGTCTGGTACAGTTTAAAAAGCGTCCTGATCCCTCTCAGATCCTGGGCAATACCTGAACACACCACCCCGTGCGTCGCAGCGGGACACGCAGGCTATGAAGAAGCATCAAGGTTGTACTAAAATAGCACAGCCACGTTACTTCTGCTGTGCCGTGTTTCTGGGGAGATCCTCCACGTGAAATCCCTCAGGCACTGCTGCAGCGCCTGAAAGCCGAACATCAGTGGAGCTTTCTGAGAAGAAATGATTATTTTGCTTTGGCCCAGCCTTAGACAAACTTGAACCGGAGAACAGAAGCGTGTCTAAACGCTTCCAGACCTTCAGAACTTCTCTCACATTGAAAATACAGCATCAGTGGTACATAGGAAGTTTGTTCACAACACGGTTTATACTGTGCTGGTATTACTAATGCTGCAGTTGGGGGGGCTGACAGTACAGCAGTTAAAACTTCGCATTACCTTCATTCCAATAGCTGGCGGCACCAAGCCTTTTTCCCCCACGCTAAGGGCACTGGGGCACTGGTGCTTGGAGATACTCCTGCTCCCCTGTGCTCTTCCTGCAGCTGGCAGCACGCCTCTTTGTGGAGTTGGGGCACAAACCCCGAGATGTTCTCGTTTGAGCTGACCCTGGTGCAGCCTGCAGCACAGCCCTGCAGCCTGCAGCACAGCCCTGCTGGTACCGCTGTGTCTGAGCTTCAGCTGGGATGGAACTGTCCCGGGACACAGAGCATTGGTACGAGCCCCTGCAGTGCCCCAAGGAAACCCGCTCTGTTGTTCCTTGTGGCAGGTCAGGTCGCTGGCTGCAGGCAGAGCCTGGGGGCATCGCTTCACGTTGAGCCTGGAGAAAGGAGAACGGATTTGGGCTCCTGCAGCTGTTAGCTGGCTGCATCAGTTGGTTTCTGCTGCGTATGTCTGCATCAGGCTTCAGCTTTGATGTAATGTTTGCCTTTTTCTTTATCTCAGGATCGGCATGAGAGGACGAGAGCTGATGGGCGGAGTTGGCAAAACGATGATGCAGAGCGGTGGGACGTTCGGGACGTTCATGGCTATAGGCATGGGAATCCGCTGCTGATCTGGAGCTTGGGCTTTTAATCCAAAGCGTCCCTGCCCAGCCCTCCCCCCCATACCATAATAAAATCTTTAGATACTGGAATGGTTTTCGTGATGTTGTGATGCACCGCCCTCTCTGCTGTAGCATCTTCATGTAGATGTTGTCTTTACTGGATTTCTGCTTTCCTCACTTCTTGTACTCCATGACAGTGAGAATTCATACCCCTTTGCGCTTCATTAAAGTTTCTCGAGCAGTGAACACACTTTTCCCTCTGCTCCTCGGGCAGCTCTCATTTCTGATGCATAACCAATCCCTTCCATTCATGCACTTCCTTAGTTTAGAAGTTATTTTGTGGTTAATTCAGATCAACTACCAAATTTATCTTATTGCAACAATAGTTGATGTCGGCCCTGTTCTTGGGTTCAGAGTGACGTGCAAATTCCATGCAGAACACAAGGGAACGCAGCCCAGGCAAGGCGCGCCCCATGGTACAGAGCCACATTGTTCCTGACACCGTAACCAGAGCCCATTTTTCATTCCTTGGGCAAGGAAAGGTGCATTCCCAGTAGGAACAAACTGTGCTGCCAGGCGGCCTGACACCGCGCTGCACCAGCACAGCGCTCTCCAGTCTTCCTGCGCAGGTTTCATAAGGCGTCAAAGCAGGGGACTGCTCCTCACCGTGCAGCACCTGCGGTAGCACTGCGCAGCCGAGCTCCGACATGCTCAGCGCGGTGCTGCAATTTCCCGTTCTCTGCCTTCTGGAGCAAGCCTTACCTTCGCTCCTGTTGTGCTCAAGGACAGAGGTTGGCCTCACAGAGCCGTGGCAGCAGAACCTGGCCCGGCACTTCTACTGGTGCTGGCAGTACAAGTGCTGACTCACAGTTTCAAAGAAACGCCTTTGCCACCAGATGTGGTTCTGAGTGCTGTCATCAGCTCAGCAACCTCTGTACAAACAAGCTGAGCGGCACAGATGCTCTGTAACAGCTTAAGTTTTACTCTAACTACCACCAATTAATATATTAGCCACTGAAAAGGCAAAAGTAGAGCCAGGTTGGTGGTTTCCTTCCGATGCCACACACTCCCAGGACCCCCCCTTGGCTCCTCCCTCCAGTTGTCTTTCTATTCCCCGTTTACCTTCCCCAGTCGCACACCCATGCTGCCACCCTCCCGAAGCCACAGAGCCCACGTGGCAGCCCAGGGCCTGGGACCAGGTCAGCACCATGCTCTGCCTCCCCCTGCCCGTGTTGCCCACCAGGGCAGAGCCCACTCCATCCCGTGCCCCGTCCGCAGCTGAGGAACAGCAGCAAGGGGTGGGGAAATGTCAGCCCAGGGGCTGGGGTTGCCCACCACAGCTGCCTGACCGCCAGCAGGCGCACCTGCAACGCAGAGCCGGGGGCGACGGCTGCTTCAGCACCGCGCTTCAGCCACGCGAGGTGCAGAGAAATAAAGCTCCGTGAAGGCCTTTTTAAGAGAATTTTATTTGAGTGGTTCTTACAAAGATTGTTGCAATATGAAAGTCTTTGTTTGATAGAAATATCAAGCTGTCTTGTCAAACACACTGAAGTAACCCAAAAATATATTTCAGAGCTCACAGAGCTTAAAAAGAGCAAAGATTATATGCAACCAGAACAAAACATGTTTCTGTATTTCCTGCCCATTTTCAGACTGCTGAAATCCTTCAACTCCACTGCACACACAGAAACTTGTCTGGAAATGCAGAGATCGTTTTGTTTGGAAACGTGGACACACCTCACACAGTATTTACAAAGAAACTTTTACAGATAACATTAATCAAAAGTTACCATCGAGAAATAAAACCCTTCCGTCCTTCTATTCTCACCCCTCATTCAGCACAACGCGGGCTGAGCGGCTGACCAGGTCAGCTTTCAGTAGCCTTTTGAATTTCCATTTATACACAACACTAAATACGTCCCTTCGCAGAGCCTACCTCCGATATTCACCTTTAGCAGATCACCTACATTTAGTGAAATGTAAATTGTAATCGCTGCATTAAAAGAAAGGCTTGTGAAACATTTAAAAACTTAATGATGTCCCATCTGCCTTTTACAGAGAATTTGTTTTCTATGAGCTACTTTTCAGTTCCTACAGATCACCTTAGTAAATGTACAAGAATTACAAGGCAGAACAAGAAGTCAACAGCTTTGTATACAGTGGAAATGCTAGTTAGGGAGAATGAACACACTGCATTTCTGCTTACTTCATTTTATTTTTAAAGGTAGCGGGAAGTGTACACAAAATGACATTAAATCCTTTCCTTTAGTTTTATCTAAATAAAAGATAACTCAATCTTCCTCCAAAAAATAACTATGTACAAAACTGACTAAATCCATCTTCATCGTCGAACGGGAACCAGTAGTTGGGTTGCAGTCATGGAGTCTGGGAAGAGGCTGTGGTACGTTGGGAGAGGTACATACGCTGCTGTGATCATTTTACCTGAGCAGATTAAAACAAATCCACATCAGTTTTTGTTTGGATCCGTCATTAAAGAACAAGTGCACGTTTCTGCAAAAAATGCATCTTCTCACCTGCAAACCACCTCCCATGCAATGCGTTCACAGCTGCAATGGCGGCAGCAATTGAAGGACATTTCACATACACGTTGCCCTGCAATACAAAGCGTGAGAGCCATGAGATTTCCCACTCGGTCAGTTCTCAGACACCTCCTCTGCACGGCTGTTACGGAAGCAAGCCTCCCCCAGCGCCCCTGCTGGTACCACCCGGCACTGAAGCATGAGCACAAAGATGGTGACACCGGGCACTTGTACAGATGTGCATTATCATACTCAAACAGCGATTTTAGCAGGATTCACTTTTCTAATTAAGATTTTGCAAGCCTGACCAAATGTAAGCTCGGTATATGGAAGCAGCAAGCAATTGCTTATTCGCTCCTGATGCTGTCTGAAGAGCAATCTAACAGTTCCCAATTACCTCCACGTGAAACAGAGAAGCACAAAGAGCGTGGCTGCCTTACTGCAGACTGCCACCAGGGAGAACTCCTACAGAGCAGCCCAGCTGAGCAGGACTCAGAGGGACTGGTGGATGAAAAGCTCAACGTGAGCCTGCAGCCAGGAAGGCCAAGTGAACCATGGGCTGCATCCGAAGGGGGGGGGGCGGCAAGCAGGGAGAGGACTGTCCCCTCCTACTCTGCCCTCGTGAGGCCCCACTTGCAGTGCTGTGTCCAGGCCTGGGTCCCCCAGCACAGGGAAGATGCGGGGTCCAGAGGAGGCCACGAAGATGCTCAAGAGGACTGGAGCACCTTGGCCATGCAAGCTGAAGGAGCTGGGGGTGTTCAGCATGGAGAAAGAGAGGGAGACTTCTCTTCTTAGCAGGGAGACCTCAGTGCGGTGAATATTTACGGCGAGATTATGAACAGGAGGGCAATCAACTTTTTACTTGGGTAGATGTAAGGGACAGGACAAGGGGAGATGGTTTCAAACTGCAGGAGATTTAGATTAGATGTCAGGGGGAAGTTTTTCCACTGAGAAGGTGGTGAGGGGCTGGCAGAGGTAGCCCAGAGGCTGTGCATTCCCATCCCTGCAGCTGCTCAGGGCCAGGCAGGATGGGGCCCTGGGCAAACTGATCTAGTACTGATCTAGTACTCGATCCAGCGGCTGGCAGCCCTGCCTGGGGCAGGGGGCTGGAACTTGATGACCCTTTGAGGTGCCTTCCAACCCAAGCCATTCTATGACTCTGAAGTTCTGAAAACTACCACCACCTGAACTAGATGCACAAGCTTACAGTTTAATTTTCAAAAGGACAAAGTAGGAATCCCCTGTGCCCAGGGACAGCAAAAACACCCAGCACATCAAGGAAGGCCGATGCCCTAAGTACTGCTATGTGAACTTTAGAACAGCCCAAGATGGGCTAACATGAATGACAGAGGTAATTTATCTTTGCTGGAGATAACTGGAGTTTTCTATCTGGAAACTAAGCACAAACCAAACCAAAGTACTGCAATATTCACATTCAAAAAACAACAAAACATACATGAGCCCACAATAAGGTGTGTGCATTTTAATGGCTACCGGTTTAAATAAACTACAACCAGTAATTGCTGAATCATGTTATACTCAAGCTGAAACAGGTCTTAGAGGAAAAGTAGATATTAATAAAAAGAATAGTCTTCCCTTCAGCAGCCTAATCCAGCCTGTACCCGTTTTTCCCGTTGTGGTATTGCTCCTTCTCAGAAGGACAACCTGAGGGCAGGGGCTCTAGCAGATCACCATTGGGCAGCGGGAATCTGATGTTTACGGGCACTACGGAACACACAGCTCCGTTCTCAGTCTCCCCCTGCACAGAGATCCCATCTGCTTAAACCTCTAAATGGGACACAGCAATACAAAGCTTTAATTTCCCTGAAACACCACACCGTAGACTGGAACAGTGCAAGAGAAAAGTATGCATTCAGATGGGACAAAGATCTTTTCACCCACACCAGTATGTCTTCACTGCTGTTACTGACAGCCCACAAGTCAGGCTGTCTGGAAGAGAACCCCAAAAGGCCAGAGACAGAGACCAGAAACGAGGTAATGCGATGAGAATCTAAACCCAGAGAACAGCACAGCTGAAGTCTACATTCAAATAAAGTAGTTTTAAATACCAGTGGGTATTTCATATCTAAGCCAACCCTGTGCTAGCATGACAAAATGGATTTCACATAACCTAGTGAGTGGTTGTAAAAGAAATACAATTACAGCTCCCTTGTGAGTTAGTGAAAGTGAGCCAAGTTTGCAGCTTCATGCGCTCAGAATCTATGTGCAATGTCAAAGGCTTTAAAAAAAGCTATCAAGTCTGTCATAAGACGCTGCATCTATGACAGTTACAGTCTAATGTACTACAGGAAGTATTTCTACATCCACCAGCCCAGCTGTTCGACATAAAAGTTACCTGGGAGATTAAAAATACTAGGGAAGACTGCAAAGTGTCTTATGTATTAGACAGCAGCTTATGTTTAATCTAACACTTCAACAACCCATGCAAAAGGGTCACAGGTGAAAGGAATCTTCTATAGAAGCAGCTCAATGGTAAATGAAGGTATGCAGAGCACCAAGTGCTCCACCAGGGTGTAACACTCCTATCTAAGCAGTAACTGGGAAGGACAGCAGTGTAACTTTCAGCCCCTCACCCTGGCAGAGAGCTCTGAAGGCTCGATGGCTGAAAATTGGAATGTAATGAGTTTTTCAGTACAGTACTCCAGTTTGAGTTGTGGATTCTATAGAAAAGGAGTTCAAGAGTTCACTTCAGCAATTTATATGCTAAGAACAGAAATACAGAGGAAGAGATCATCAGTCCGGGGATCGCACAAAGTGAATGTAGAAGAAAACTTTCTTAGCTTCTCTGAAATGCAGGTGTTCAAGAATCTCTTGCTCTAAAAGGTATCACCCGCAAGGAACACTTTGTTATTAAGCCTTCAGCAGCAGCAGCTTCTCTTCAGCACGATGGCAAAGCCATCACGACAACTGCTAGTGAAGACTCCTGCTCCCAAGCACAAGTGGAGGCACGTGTTTCACTGCCGACCTTGATCCGCAGGAGCACTGTGACCTTTGTGCTGAAGCTGAAGTCTGCATTCTGCAGCAGATAAAGAAACTGGAAGTCCCTGGCTCTTAGGAAACGCACAGCTTAAGGGAAATGCCAGAAGCCAGAAGTAACAGATACCATTCTCCAGTCTGCCCGCCCACAGTAACTATAACCGTGGGATTTTCTAAGAGCAGACTGCAACACCAAAAAAAAGATAATGACTCAAAATAGAAGGGAACTACCGACATTCCGGAAAAACTGCCACGAGCCTTCAGGAAATTTAATTCTGACTTTTAGATTCAGACTAGGAAAAAAAAGGTTTTTTTTAATGTTCCCTCTATACAGAACAAAGCAACACAACTCCTGAAGCCTGTTCAGTGCGCCCCTGGAGCCCAGCATACCTGAGCTGAGTTTTTGTCTACATAAATGTGGATAACTCCTCCATGTTTGTTACATTCCTCAATCACATCATCTTTAATTTCTGTATCCCAGCCAGCTTCTTCTTCACTGCAGGGGGTGGAAAAGGAACAGAATAGAGGTAGAGATGTTATTACCCACAGTAAAACCCACTTCACAACCAATAAATTAATAAAAAATCCATCCACCCACTGTTCCAATTGGTTTCTCACATGTCATGAACAAAAGCCAAAGTGAAACTGCGATAATTCACTTACGTTTGAGGATTAAACATGTTGGAAAGCTGGAAGCACTGTGTTGCAAGTGGTTGTACAGAAGCAGCTGCAGCCAAAACTGTTTTAAAGGAAAAAACAATAATAAATCTCAGAATCCCCTATGCACAGTTCCAATTTAAATGCGGCTCTTCCATCTACTCTTAAAAAAAATCATGATCCAGTACTAATAGTAACAGTTCTAAATGAACAGAAAACTGAAGGCAAGAAAGCAGAACTCTACAATACCTATGATAAGAAATTATTAAATTGATTGTTGTGGAAAATTGCCCAGATTAGCTACAACTGATAGCAGAAAAAAACTCCGCACCTCGCCTTAGGGGGATTTTCAATTCCAACATTTCAATACAGACACGAGCAGTGGTGCGTTCCAGCTCTACCCACCCCCTCATCCTTCAGCAGGGCACATCCAGCACGAGTCAGACAGCAGTGGGGGTCGGTGACAGCAGGGCCACCCAGTGCCTCACTTCACAGGAGCTGCCATGAATTTTAGGTAATTCTCAGAGCTTGTTTGAGCACACTGAATTATCCTTTAAGAATATACAACTTTTTTTCCAGAAACACACAGTGCAGGAAATACTCAGCCACTGTTAAGTATTTTAACTTTAAAGTAGCCCTGTACTCTTTCTCAGTAACTGAACAATTAGCTGTCATCTACTGTTACCAATCATCACAGTGCTTCTTATTAATGTAAGCACTGTCCTACAGGCTGTCCTTCCCACAGACTGTAAGCTTCTGTTAATTTAGATGAAATAAAGGCCATTTTCTCTCCACATGCATAAAATTGGAGGGGGGGCACGCAGGCAAACTCAGCAATATAAAGACTAATTCAGAGACAGCAATCCCCAGCTCTTGATTCTCTTCTGAGTCTTCTAGCCCCTGCCTTTAATGCAGGGGAAAACAAAACCAGAGCTGAAGCCTTGAAGCCCCAGTGCCCCATCCCTCAAGCTCCTCCAGGCCCACCTGGATGGGGCCGTGCAGCCCATGGCGGGGTTGGGGCGGTACAGTCCCTTCCCATGCAGCCACGCTAGGATTCAGGGATATTTCCTAGGCAGCATTCCCATGCCATACGTTAGTCAAACACTGAGGAAATGCCACAGAAAAGGCCAAGTATTCAACACACACTGTTGTTTTTGGCCATTAATCGATGTGAAGTATGATTCCTACAGACATCAGCACAATTTCTCAGGCTGTGGGCAATCTCCGTATCAAAGGCATTTCACTTATAGACAACATTTGCCACACACAATGCATAGGTGACAAGTTCTATCAAATTCCAGGTTACCTTCATTCTGCTGAGAGAGTCTTGTTTGCAGATCTGAGGAGAAATACACAGAAATTAGTTAGCACATTTGTGAACATTACCGTACCTGTGTTGTACCTGCCAGATAATGTTTAGCTTGTGCTTCTGTGTTCAGGACCTTGTTCAAGTCACTAGGCCTGCTCTCACTGTTCCTAAGTATAAATTTCCCTATTTCCAGCTCCTCAGCTGGGATTTTGTACTTGAAAGATATTCTATAACCACAAGTGTAAGCAAGTGTATTTCAAAAGAGAAGCAATACCTTAAAAGTAAAGTGAGACGTGACTGTGTCCTTTAGCTTAATTAACAGTTCTCACCTTGTCTGTACTGCGCTTCAACTCTTAAGTATTTTCTTTTCCCATGAGAAAATACAGCAATTCTTGCAGGCACTAAAAATCTGCTACCTTAACTGAAAGCATTTAAGCACACAGTTACCCAACCAACATTCTGAAAGCAGTTACTGTATTTATGTCAAAGAAATCATGGTGGTATTTCGCCTGTTCTCTTTTCATAGAAACATCACAATGACACTTTACTTTGGTATTCTTCCATTTCAAAACATTTTCAGGCGTTCAGAACATATAATTTGTTAAGTAAGCATAACAGCTGTCCTGATTTGAAGCAACAGGGACAGCAAAACACAGCGTTCCCAACCATTTACAAGGCTTACTCAAGTACTTGATTCAGCTTTAAATTGGTAATGAAAAACTTGGGAACATGGGAACAAACTTCTTCACTCATGTTTCAATTTCTTAGCTCCCACCAACACGGACAGCTAGAGGTTTGAAGTGAGTCATCACCACGATTCACTTCTTTAGAAAGCTGTGATGAGGTGATGGACCATCTGGAAATTAGCTGACGATCTGTCTACGTCTTTCTCCCCTCTAAGCCCTCCTCCTGGCAGACCGGCAGGAGGGGAGTTACGCGAGTATTGGTGGCAGGAGCCCTGAAGACAGAGGGCTTACTCCCAAGTGCCTTCCAAATGACTTCCACAGGAGAACACATACCAGGAACCTTTTTGTAAAACACGGGATAAAAGGAGAAAGCTCTGAAGACTGAGCTACATATCTAGTGTGTTTGTCATTTGGCTTTTAACATGAAGGAAGGCTCCACTCGCTATCTGACAAACCCTCTAAAGCAGAGACTGTCCTGGGGCATACTCTCTCCAGAAACCTGTAAGATCTACAAGGACATGTCCAAATCTATAATCTCACCACCTGCTGATGGTGAGACATTGGAACAGGTTGCCCAGTGAGGCTGCGGGTGCCCGCTCCCTGTGAGCAACCTGGTCTGGTGGAGGTGTCCCTGCCTACAGCAGGGGGGTGGAACTGGACCTTAAGGGTCCCTTCCAACCCAAACCATCCTATGATTCTATAAATAATTACTAAGTTAGTACTTTTTTTTTGGTAAATAAACATATTTGAATAAAATAAAGGCAAATAAGCAAAATCTCTTAGTTAGATGAGGACAGAGACATCTCCCTTTGCACGTCTGACAGAACTGCACTCGCAAGTCACTTCAGCTGAACCCACCAAGCACAGGCCAGTGGGGACCCTACAGCCCCGTCCCCCCGATCACCTGCATCCAACGTGACAACTCCACACAGAGCACTCAGTTCTGGCCAGGGCTCACTGTCAGATCTGCTCCATTTACAGAAGATCATCTATCAATGTCTTGTGGCAATAAGTTCCATAGGTTAATTACCTGCTATTTCAGAAACATACTCCTCCATCCATAAAATCTTTCATTAACTACTTCAATATTGTCCCTGCTCAGGACTGAAGAATGTTTCTTCTCCCTTCTAAATCCATTCCATGTTCAAACTTCACTGTCACTCTTTAAGGTTACTCTTCCTTACGTGCAGCTTTGAACAGTATGTGACACTGAAGCTGTGGCATCTGCCAAATTAGACTCAGCTACTTGTGGAGCATATTCTGTGTATTATCTGCAAGAGCAGGGAGTCCAGCATGACTTCGTACACGCTCAGTCCAGATAGAGCAGAAATATGTATCCAAGCACTGTATGTCTTAAAAGATATTTTGATATTACTTGTTTCATTTTGAAGCAGAGTCAGCTTTAAGTAAACAAATGCCAGCCAAATGTTTCCCAATTTTCTCATTATTTACAAGAGGACAGCAGATCAAATCTGATGAAAAGGAATTCTGTCCCACAAAGCATATTAAGTGTTATATATCCTCCTGATTTCCGACTTTCAGACACAATTTACCTAGAGAACAAGAAATATACAGCTGTAACTGTTTAGCTTCAGCTCTTTTTCCTGCTGGAATATTCTCCATGTCAGTAACGTTCAAGCTCTCGGGTCCCCCAAGAAGCAGCCCTCCAGCTTCCCTACCTCTAGTCTCATCCAGCACATCTTGAACAGGGGCAAGCAGTTCTAGCCACCAATTTGCACAGAAACACAGCTGCCTTTTAAAAACTCATCACACTGACAGTTCATATTCACTCCCTGACTACACCAGGATTTTCCAACTCATTCACTACTTCTCACTGCTAGACATCGGTCCTGTTACATAATCTACATTTCTGCCAGTCCCCAACAGGTGAACAATGTCTAACACCCCACGCATCTCATGCTGAGAGCACCCCTATGTTTACTCACCTCACTGTTTTTTTCCCCTCTGTTATTCATGCAATATTTTATGAGATCATACCAGAAACTGAAGTTTGATTTCACCAATGTTCCCTGTCCTTCCCAGCATTTACTTGGGAAGGAAAAATCTCCCTTTTCTGTGAATCAGCTTATTTTCTGACTTTTCCATTTCACGTACTATCTACTTTTTAGAAATTCCTTTTGGAAGTTGATTCCATTTCCAAATGACACAAATCAGAAGTTGAGTTAGAAGAGTTTCACTGCAGCTATATCTATCAAAGTCTTCTTTTAATCACAGACTGTTAATGCTTCAGTGCAGTTTTTCTAAAGGTATGCTGTATATTAATCATACTCTCCAATTTGCCTGTCTTTAGTGTGACTTCTAAATGAACAAACAGAAGTCAGAGTAACAGGACTGGCAACTGTCCACTTCAGTTTCTTCCTCCTTCCTTTTTTAAAAATGCAAGTAATTTAGAAGCTATGTCCCAGCTATTATATCACAGGCTTAAAATATTTACTGACAATACTGGACCTTGTATCTCATACTTCATGTACTTCGCTAATTTGATGGGAGTCTCATTGCCCTGAACTGACAACAAGCAGTTCTTACTTTCAGACCTTCCTCTACCTTGTGATGCATTTCTTCTTAAACCATACTCCCATTCAACAGGAATCCCAAAACTTTATGACCAGTGTTCCCATTACAATCTGAGAGAATTCTTTTGAAACATCTCAAGTATTCTTTCATTCAACCTCAGCCCTGCTCCTTTACTTTTCAAGATCTGATAAATCTTCGTCTGTGCTCTCATTTATTTTTATAAAGTCTATCTTAATCTGACTCTTGGTAGGCAATTCTGTCATTTCCTAAACTAAAAACACTGTCTTCTTTATTACTATATTATCTTTGTTATCCTTTCCCTATTCTTCACAGGCTCAGTGCTCATTCCATATTTTTCTAGAGGTAGTCACCCAGTTCAGTGTGGAGCCCATTTTTAAACAGGATTGTTTCTTCTTTCTGTGGAATACAGATCCAATATAGCATTAGCTGTTTGGAACTGAAGAAACTTTTTACATCCTGTCTGTCCATATACTCAAGCTACTTAGACCAGTTGACTTTATTTCCTTAATTCTTCAACCACCACTTTTGAAATCATAAGCCTTATCCTTCTGTTTCAGCTTGAGCAACTCATGATCACTCAGTCAATGGTCAATTCTATTCTCATCCGTAACATCTTCGTTACTTACCAAAATGAGTTTAAAATAGCATCCCTTCTTCATGAGTCAGTGAGTGAGTGATGAAGAAATTTGTCGGATATCACATCCAGGAATATCTGGGCCCCACCATTATTACTAGCAATTCTTCTCCAATCTGTATCAGGGAAGTTAAAGTCTCCCACAATGACATAATTCCTGGTAGTAATTTTCTCTAACAAGAGTAAAGAGATCTTTAATCCATAACCAAATCTCACTTCGGGGACAGCTCATGACTCTAAAAAGCTTAATCCTTTTCTAAAGTTACTCAAATTGTACATATCTGCATTATTCCTTTTGCACAATACAAGTGGAACAAACAATGATACTCCTACCACCTTCATTTCTACAATTGCTAAACATGCACATTATACAAAAAACTGTGTTCAGCCTTACAATTCATTCCTCCACAGTTAAGTTGTCTCACACTAATTCAATGCTATTCTAACAATTTAGATGTCTTAAGAACATTTTTGGCCTCCCCATTTGAGGCAGGTAGATTTCTTCATCCATTTCAGACACAGGAGAGAAAAGGACTGCTGTTCCTTTAAAACGTTCTTCTCGTTTCTCACCAACTACACTTGCTTCCAAGCAAGGCTGTCACATCACTATCACCTGCATTAAAGGTGATCTCATGTTACTGTTGTTCACCTTCCTTCTCCTTCTGTACTAGTTACTCCTCCTTGTCACCTGGTCTTTTTCACCTCTTTCATCACCAATATAAAGAACTCGTTCCTCAGTTCACTATCTTCTTTCACTTCTCAGATCCCTTTCCTTCCATGACTAGAGATACACACTATTACAGGTTTTTTTTTCAAAACAATCTACAGTTTCATACGTTTGGTCTTTTCAAAAATGCCCTTCAGCTTCAGTAACATGACTCAGGTGTACCCGAAGTCTGAATAGCATCTGTCATTCTGCTGGAGACAGAAATTCCCATGCATGTATTCTTTCTTCATTTCCTGACACTTCTTGCAAATTCCAGCAGCTAGTTATTTGTGACATCCCTCAAGTCTTTTCTACTGCTATGAAGATTTGCCACCCTTTGCTTTAGTATTACTTAAAAAAAAAAAAAAAGCCTCCTGTAGACATTACCTGAAGCCCTCTTGAACATTTTGATTCAGGCCAGCTACAGAACTACCAGCAGGAGCAATCATATTCTCAGCCTCATACTCATTCTTTCAAAATAAAGTCTCAGTAACTCCTCCAACAAAGCACACAAGCTATAACCATTCCTCAAGCAACACACAGATACCTTGATGTACAGTGTCCTCCTCACGTGACATGCATCATATGATCCTAACTACTGTAATGTCCTCCGTGGAGTACTAGTAACCTTCTTGCTCCTGGTACAGCTAGTTTTTGTTTTGGTTGTTTTTTTTTTTCAGAAGGGACTCTATAGAGGGTCAATCCTCTTCCAGTTATGAGCCTGCCACTTTTAACAGTCAATATTTACACTGCAGTAGAACATAAATGCTCCCACTAGCAGTGGGAACAGTAAAGAGATGAAGGCTTGTGATGAATTAAATGAACTAGAAAGATTCACCAGAAGTAATGCAAAGTGAAGCATATCCATCAAAGCTGACACATACTGTCACTGTTTATTTGCCCATGGATTTGAGAATTTCCTCTATTTGTAAAAACATGCTGTAGTATCTACATTTCCATCTTAAAAGATCAGAAGATGCATTTCAATGGCACCTTGTCTCAAAATTATCAAGTATGATCAGTGTTTTGGACAGATACATAGGTGATCATTTCTTACCTGCCACAGCCCCAAATGCCAACGACCCACTCATCTGCAGAGCCTGCTGTGCAGCTGGGGGAATCTGCAAACCAGTGCCTAAACAGGAAGCACAAACACATCAATTAATCCAAGTTCTGCAGAATTCTGTATTTTTATACATTTCTTATTTATCACCATACATACCCTCTGCAAGTCTTGCCATCAACTGAAGGCGACCAGTTGTTCCCAAGTCAATTCCAGTTCGTTCCAACTCATCACTGTCCAAAAATGAGCTAGCACTGGAAGCATCAGTGCGCTCAGTTACATGCCCAACTTTCATCGGCCTACCAGCCAGCTCAAATCCATTGAGTTGTTCCAAAGCCTTTTTGGCACACTCTGAGTCTGAGAACTGCAGGTGGGAAAAATACAAATTCAGAAATCCCGCCAACAATATTTAGCAGCACTCATCACATCTAACATCCATAGCTACATAAACATGAAAAAACACTAAAATTAACAACAGCTGCCAACCAACTTTAAATGTGATTCATATTTTCTGTTTTAACCAAACACAAACAAGGCAGAATATTTACTTTCTCCTATGTAGTGATATGTGTTATTGTTGAAGCTAGACAACACAGATACAGCAGTCAGTGGAAGGCATGGTTGTGGTCATCTTACAACACTTCAAGAGCAACAGTCACTTTCATAACTTCTAACTGCCATGCATTTGTTGGCTATTCCTTGCAGATGATCTGCTTCAGGATGCATATCAAATTAAAAACACAAGCTTGCTGTCCGTGTTAAAACATCACCTATTAGCTACGAAATGAAGCCTGTTTCACTGGTCTTCAAGTGCCAGAGGCCTCAGCTGAGCCACGTCAGTTCGGAAATCCAAGTTCACAAAATTATGTATTTGAGAGCCAAGATGAAGAGAAAGATGTATTCAACTAAAAGCTTCACCCTCTGGAATGTGATGTCACCAAGAAAATCTCTAATTCCATCATTTTAATGATACTATGAGAAAGCCATTTGCTACAGAGAATAGCACTGCTTTGTAGGCACTGACCATCAAGAATCCTATTTCCATCTAAACACACGCATCATTTAATCACATTACTCACAGAGAACTGGCAGAAAAAAAAAAAAGAGACCACTGCTGGATGTCCTGCAACATGACATTTCTAAGCAAGGCCTGAGTAACCTGTACTACTATGTGAGAAGGTTATACTTAAAGTTGTCCAAGAAGTCTGGTAATTTTGCTCATACCGTAATAAATCCGTATCCTTTTGAACGTCCAGTTTCACTATCCATCATCAGCTGGATACTTTCAATCTGAAAATAAGAATAAGCCTGTTTACTATTAAACATTTTGGAACAGAACAAGATATCAAAATAAAATCTGTGTAATGCTCTGCCAAATATACATATATTAAAAAAACAACATGGTTTCCCATTAGTAAGCTCCCCATTCTTTCCTCAAATAAACATTAGCACAGAGGCGGCTAGATATGTACTCTGATACAAGAACAGAAGCAGTAAACATAAAGGTCATGAAACAACACAGTCAGGGTGTCCCACATGCTGAGGAAATCTAATTTATGAAGAAAAGCAGTTTGCATGACTGGCCAGGGGCTTTAAGAATAATGTACCTGTTTTCAATTATTATTGGTATATGGTAATTCCTAGAACTTTATAGTTACCGAATTTAAACACATGAGAAAGTCACCCATGATCCATGAAATAGTGGTTGAAGAGAAAGCAATGCTAAGTCAGAAGAAGAACTGAACATAAGACTGGGAAGAAAAGCCTTCACAGCTATCTATGTAAACCTTCCTAGTCTATATTAATGCTACTGCCAGACCTTGAGAGAAAACAGAGAGAGCAGCCATGTGGATTACAATTTAACAAACTGCTGCAATATTCCAGACTTTTGCCATACTAAATCTGAACAAAGCATCTAAAAAATAAGGCTACAGAATGCACAAAACAAGGGTACTATTCTAAAAGGGTATGAAAACCATCAATGGAATTGATAAAAAAAATTAAGCAGCATATTACATGTATTATCTTTTCCTTATGTAGTGATGACATACCCACAATGCAATAGTCAGCACAGTGCTACACCAGTATTTGCTTGTTGTTTGTTTTTTTTAAGGTGGAAAGTCCAGATTCAACCTGCTCAATTTCATAATTTTAAGGAAACATTATTGTGCCATAAACTGGAAGTCACTGATCAGAGCGTACAGATAAGAGGCCTACATCAAAGCAGGAGACACACTGCAAAGGTTAGCAGAACAAGTTACAAATTAACAAAGAAATACTCAGAAACAGATTAAACTATTACAAACTTACTATGAACTAGACTGAGTCCTGATTCTGGATAGTTTTAGGCACTCAGTGAACTCTCAAGCTTTCTAATGCAAGGCCTGCTGCTCAAAATCACTGGACCACATCTCCAGCCAAAGTTCTCATTTGTTCTCAAGAACTAACTCAACACCTAAAGCCTTGTGGTACAGAAGGTAGTTACACAACAGTGAGAAAATGAAAATGTTTGGCAGGTGTGACACTGAATTACTTCCAGAGGCCATTCGAATGCTCACAGAAACCACAACACCAAACAGTGTCCAATCAGAACTTACCCTGCCAAATGGCTCAAAAATTCCTCGAAGCATATCTTCAGTTATGTTGAAGTGTAAGGATCCTACATAGAGCCTCATAGGACCAGCACTGCCCTTCTGGAGATTGTTTGCCATTGCTGCTGCTCTGTTTTTCTCTGCCTATGGAGAGAAAAAGAAAGGAAAAAAATATCAGCAAATTCTGTACACACAAAATAATAATGAAAAACCCTCCAATAAGCAGTGTATTTCTACCAAATTCAACTGCTTTATAATCCGCACGCTATCCAGATAATCAACCATAAACACAGAAGCCAAGACCATGACCAAATATAGAGATAACTCCCAAAAATCTTCAAGCTGAAGAACTTCATGCAGAATTCTGGCTTGTACCTAGTAGACTGTCACTTTGATTTTTTACGTGTTGGAGAGCACGCTATACTATGATTTTTAAAAGTCATTACTGCTTTATTAACATCAGTATTTTCAAAATGCATCTTCAATTTGCCTATCAGCTACAGGGAACCAAGGTCAATTTATATGTTTAAATTATGTAATTGTTAAGGTTTTTCCAGATGTTCAGACATTACCAACTTTCAAACGCTAACTTTTCCAGCAAGGTAACAGAGCCACCAGTTAATGTGGTTAAAGGTTTGGTTTATTAAGTCCTTACCTGTGATGCTTGTACTATGATTGGCACTCCCAAGACTCTCTGTCCAGTTAGTCCTATTGCCAGAGGCACTGAACTAACATCAACAAATTCAACATAAGCAATTCCCTTTGAACGTCTGGAATTTCTATCAGAAATCATCCTCACATCACGAACCTGAAAGACAAGTACAGAGATACTGTTATAGACAGAGCTACAACAGGAAAAGAGTTGACACAGTTTACTGTCAGACATACTAATAAACAATTATTAGCCAAATCAATGGCTTCATAATTATGTTGCAAATCTAGGGTGGCATCAAACTCTCTCAGCAAATACATACTAGAGGAAAGCTAGCATTAAAAGCTGTATGCCGCACAAAAAAGGTCAAACAACACCTGCAGCACTGCAGTGTTTTAAGCCAGAACCTTGCAGCTGATGAAATTGTTAAAAAACGCAATTTCTTCAAAATTGCAAGTTAAAATAAAATTGAAATCACACTTCAACTGGCAAAAGACTATCTGCAGGAGACTCAAAGTTCGAAAAATTAAGTTATTTTAATCAGAACTGCTTCGCTACATTTTGCAATGTAGTGCATGCTGGACAATAAACCAATACATTACTTTTCCACGTTCAGAGCCATGAATTACTTATGCCCCAGGACTCTCCTGACAGACGCCTCCTTATAATTCAACAGAATACCAATCCTAAGCTAGAGTAACTTGAGGAAGTATTTAGAATCACTTAGCCTCCCTGTTACTTACTTTCCCTACTGTAGAGAAAAATTCTTCCAGGTCTCTTGGTCGAATTCTTGCAGCTAGCTGCATGCAGAATACTGTTCGGGCATCCCTCTCTTCAGGGGTAAGATTATCAATAGGTTCTCTGGAAAGAAGAAAGATACATTAAAAAATAATCTGAATAAGATAACTGATCTTTAGAGTGCATAAAACTTCAAATACAAGTATTCTGAAGTCTAACGCTGAAAAAATACCCACAATATTAAAAAAAGCAGGGGTCAAGAAGTGAAGTGAATATCTAATATTAATATAACAGTATTTAACATGACTAAATATCCTGTTTTAACTTTGAACACTGAGTATGACTGGAAATTAATATTTGAAGTTCAGAAGCCCCAACTCCGCAGAGGCTGCCATTGTGCTACAGTCTTGAACAGAAGAGCAGCACACTAACAAGTTCGTCGTCAAAGAGACGAGATGACAGGAAAACAAAAAGCACAGACTGGCCATCTATACTCTCAGACAAGCTTTGCAAACTAAGAAGTTACATATAGGCAGTCACTTTCGAGTCACTATATGCATTGCATAAACACTGGCATCGACACAAACAGCTCCCAGTTTTCACCACTTTATACTTGTAGCTTGTTAACACTCCTCCCAAAAAAGCAAAGGCACGAATAGCGAATTACTGCCATCCCGCGCACTAGATCAGTGCTGATTTCAACTGAACAGCTGAAATCTGACGTGCTACTTTTGAAATGTTACAACTTCAAATAAAAAAAAAGTAGTAAAAAAACACCTTGCTTGCACTTATGTACACAATAGAATTAGCATGCCAGATTCTAGATTGAGCTTCTAGTAGCACATTTGTTCAGACACATCTACATTTTTAAAACTTCCTGAGAATACACAAGTTCAATTAAGTTATCTCAGTAATACTTTGCTAGTAAGTAAAAAAGCATGCAAGATTATTCTCTAAATTAATATAGCTAAATTTAAACAAATCTCATTAGCAGCAATCTAAATACAAGCCTCTTAATTGAGAAGCTTGAAAAAGGATAAGCACTTTCTGGATTTCAAAGTTACCTGGCTTCTCTACAAATAACACCAACAACAGATAGAAAAAAGACAGCAGAATTTTTCCATTCTGTATTTAGTAAGACTTAGTAGAAAAGCTAGCTAAGTTAAATTAAAATACAGAAATATGAATAGTAAAGCAAGACATGTTCTGCAAACTGTTATTTGCAATTATACACTAAAATTTGGAGAGGATAGGGGAGGGTATGACATGAGGAAAAAGCAATATTTTTCTTCCATGTTCTCATTTAATGGGCTGAGTGATGAATTCCAGCATTACTTGTTACTTTAAGTTGGATAGCTGAGTAGTCAGTCACACATTATTTCATCATTATACTTCTACCTTCAATTGAGGAAAAAAAAAGTGTATAAAAATAGCTACCTAACAGGGCTCTTGTCTTTTCTGAAGGGACTTTTGCTTCTGGAACGCCGCCTGCTGTAAAGAGATAAGAACAAAGTTACCAAAAACCTTCAAGTATACTGGTCTTACTTTAAACAAAACCTATTAATGATGCAATAAAAAGTAGAGAAAACTCAGAAACCTTAATTTGATGCTGTGAGGCAGACCAATCTTCCCTCTGATGGCACTGTTGAATTTGGGACCAGAACTACGGCAAAAGCAAAGACAGACATCACTTACCAGAGCACCTCAATTCAAGATTTTGTCTGTACTCACATTACATTGACAGCACTCACCCACCCTTGCACCTGACCCTGTGAGCACCTTCCGTTAGCAGCACCCACTGCATACATAAGCTGTGCACAACACCCTGAACCAGGCCCAGAACACACACCCTGCTTCATTTAGATCACAACATCTCAGCACACGCAGGACCTCCAAGGAAGAACTGAAGCCAGAGCTGGCCAGATGTGGCACGTGTGTGCATGAGTATTCTGAATTAGGGTTGTTATCCCAATCTTATTTAGACATTTGCCCACATGCATAACCCACTGACAACTACAGAGAAGTGCTTTCATTGCCTGGAACTCAGCCTCAGCTTTGAACAAAAGCAGTGCAGGCAGGACGCTGGTATAACATCTTAAAACTGAAAACTACATGAGACTTAAGATGCAAGCAGAAACCCAAGCAGCTCCCCACAGATATCTGCAAGGAAAACATTTTGGGAAATTTGCTAGTATCGTCTCAGCTACATTCAGTACAAAGTGCTACTGAGATATAAATAAAGCTTCCTTTAAGTTCTTAATGGACATCAAAACACAGAACCACTTAAGCCAGTAGTTAACCTTATATAGATACGCCACCATCTCTTGGCTGAATCTAATTTTAGTTCTCCAGGCTTCACAGAGGCTGTTACAACAAATGGCAATCTGCCCGTTCCTCCTGCAGTAAGGCAGCCCTCTTGCTAGTTCCTGTGGCAGCGTAACAGACTGTGACATGAACAGTAAATTCCTACTATCGTGTTCTCCCTGTACTTCATCTCCTTGTAGGCACAAGGCAAAGAATGCCAGCTGTTAACCCTCGTCCTCTGAGTGTCAGAGGTATTGCTACACAGACTGAATGCCAGGGGATTCTGTCTTCCCATCTGCACAGAATTGTTTCTGCAGTGGATATAAATTGATGTGAAGACACCCTGAAAGATGCAGCAGTCTGAAGATACTAAGTAGTCTTTCACTAAGTCCACGAAGCCAGCCAGGATGTCTTGCTACTCAGGGAAGCAGCAATGCTGATATATAAGCTCAGCATTCACAATGTGGAGGAGGATGCCCATCCTAAACACGCCATGACACCGTAACAGGTGGAAGTAGAGGGCTAAGGTCCAGAGCCATGCTGGCCAGCTTAAAGGAAGGGAAATAAGGCTCTGAGCACCACTGGAAAAAAAAAAAAACACACGAATCAGATGGTTTAGAAACTATTTGTTAAGACAAAGTAACACATAAACAGGTACATAATATGCAATATGTTGAGCTGAGGTTACTCTGGATAAAAAATAACTGCTGAAAAACATCCTACGATAAAATATGGCGTTTCCTACTCAAGTTGGGTTAACTGCTGAGAACATCCATTCAGGTTCTCCAATGTCCACAAAATATACTGCCAAAAAGCACATCTGGAAATGCCAGTACTGGTTTCAGAGGCTGGCTTCTTATCAGAGGGCATTACCCTGCACCTTCATACATGCTGCTGCAGAACACTGGTGCCCATTTCAATTCATATGCAACACTAACTGCAGTGGCCTAACATCCACACTATTAACAAACAAACCAACTACATAACTGCCAGTGATTAAGATCACAACCTTTCAGGGAAGCAGCAAGTAAACATTTTCTTACTATATCTTTGCTTAAAACTAATTAAAAAAGAAAAAAACACAATTGAGAAAGTAAAGGAAGTTTTCAAATGCTGCATTGTTTCTGAGAAAATTAAAGAAAACCCTCCAATAATCTCTTGCTCATTTTCACTCTCAACAGGCAAGCAGTGTACAATTTAAAGGAACAAAGGAACATTAAAAAAAAGTGAAGACACAACAGAGTGAGAAGTCTCAGAAGCTGCCTGAGGCAAGGAGATAGCTTAAGAGAACTTTGAAGATCTTTTTCAACCAAATCATACAATTGCTCAGGTTAGAAAAGACCCTCAAGATCATCAAGTCCAGCAGCAACCTGACCATACCATTGGAATTCCACTGAATGCATTTATTTGGGTTTTTTTTTTTTAATGGAGATCTGCTTGTAAAGCTATAGATCAAGGGATTTTTTTTTCCTTTCTTCCAGCTGCCACTCTAAAAAGCTCTTTGCAGTGGTTGTCCAGTTCCTGCTCCCATGTATGGAAGAACTGAGGAACAAGCAATTAATCTTTACGTCTGGAGGTTACAAAGCCCTGCGTATAGCAAAGTACACATTTTCCTAAACCTACGTGATGCCACATAGTCCAAAACAATAATGAGGTCAGAAGTCAGCCTGAAAAATTAAAAAAAAAAAATCAGCTTTCACATGAGTAGTATCCAAGAGTCCAACAAAAGCCTCTCAGATGAGGCAAGCTTTGGCCAACAAAGTCCAAGAGTCAATGAACATTCAGTGCACACATAAGGACCCTGTTTTTCCCATAGCTCTAAGTTCTTGGTTCCAGAATAGTAGACACGCAGTCTAAGTGAGTTCTGCTGTACATCAGGAGAAGTTGAGACTTGGCAGCCTGATGTCTAAGCACGTACACTTGGTAGAGTTTCTTTTCCTAAGAAGTCTTATCTTGCCACTTTAAAATATTTAAGTTACAAATGAAAAGAACAACACGGAAGAAGCTCCACAAACACTCAGCAACGAAAGTCAAGCATACAATTTTTAGAAATTACAACATGTAATGACTATCTCATGTTTAAAGACAGAAAATTTGAAGACTTAGAATTTATTTCATACTGTTTGTTCTTTTCCTTCAGAATTATGTACGCCACACAGACAACCTCTCTCTAGTACTGCAGGTGCTACTGCATGTCCACCAGCAGCAGACATATCTTAATTTAAAAATCATTTAAAGAGGATGAAGAGTGGAAAATGATACAAACAGGAAGTATTCTGAATTAGATGCAGCAGCTGAGTGCAACACTGCCTGCAGTAACGCCAACTCAGAACTGTCTCAACACAAGGTGAGATTCCAGATCCAAATTCTCCAACCAGCAGCTGATGTATCTCAATCTCATTGAGCTTTCTGTTTCTTACTCATGAAACGTGAAGCTGACGGCACTGCTAATAAAGAATTTGTCTTCATATAGAAGCATTATTTTGGGTAAATCCAAAGGCGTACAAGGAAAGGAGGCTGATGATGAAGGAGACTTTATCTCCAGAATTAATGACTTGCCTGTTACAGAGATCTTTAACACAGCGACTCATCTTTAAGATAACCAGCTCTGCTTGTTCCAAACAGCAGAGGAGGTTTTTCTTTGTACCTTCCGATTAAGAACTAGAACTTTGACATCACTTTACAGCATCCACAACTTTACTACTATCATCCACAACCTACAAGCAAACTACAGCTAACTGCTGCCCACTCCAGTCAGCGCCAGCGCTACTGAGATGCAGGTACAACACATTTGAATGCATGAAAATAGGCACACGATAGTGTAGTAAAATGCATGTCAACCTCTACCTGACGAGAGGATTTTGGAAGACCAGGACGCTAAAGCTCCCAAATATCTCCAGGCAGAGAACTATCTCACTGAGTAATGATGGAAAAAAACAAAGAGCAAAAGCCTCCCACACAAACAGGAGGATGTAGAGACTCCCAGCTAATTAGATGAGCAACACCACCACGAAGTGAGAGGACTAGCGAGTTCTACCTCTGAAAGGCGGAAGAACTTGATTAGGACTCCTGCATTTATGAGGCAATCTGGAGCAACAACAGTGGCACTGACAAATTCCAGCCAGCTCCTGTGACCGTACGGATGCCAAAGAGCTGCAAAAAAACCAAACCAGCTGTGCACTGTTGCAACCTTCAGAGCTGAAGCCTTGAGGAGGTCTACAAAGGCTCCAAAAGGCCTTATACCAGAGACAAAGCAAAAGTAAGGCTGCTATGCTCTGTGACATCCAAGTACGTAAGAAATGCCAGACAGACCCCAGAAATGCAGTATGTCTGCAGCACGAACACCGCCAACATCAAGGGGGCTTAGCGCAAAATCAGACCGTGAAACCTCCAGCATTTTTGTCTGCATTCCAAGAGCACCAAAAAGAACATACTCCCTGCAGAAGGACCCAGCCACTCAGGAAAAAAATCCAGTTTGCAGAGAACTGTACAAGCTTACAAAATACCAAAAATGAAAAGGCATATTTGCAAAAATCTTGAGAGATTTCTCCAAAACAAGTAACATCACCTGTCCCAAAAAGAAGGAAAATCCCAACACCTTTTTCAAGTGCCTGCTTCTGACATTACTTTGCATTCCAAGGCTTGGCAACTGCTGGGATGAGACCCAGACCAAAGCATGCACAAAAAACAGCTGCAGGTAACTGATGAAAGCCAAGCATGCAGCCTAGTTTTCACTGCTTCTCTGCTTCATTGAGGGCAAAAAGAGGTGATGGGAGGAGCATACAGCAGGGTAGGAGTATACAACAGCAGAAACTTTAAGCAAATACCACCAGTGAAAAAAACAGCATCTGAGAAGTCAAAGCCAACCACAAGGAACTATCTACAGCAGAAGTCCTACGAAGCTGAAGAACAGAGGCACTGAAGAATACTTCTACATCTCCAAATAAGTTTGAGAAAAAGCAATGCAAGCATATAGCACATGGGCACTATATGGGCACTACTAAGACAAAACGTTTCCAAGTTTGGATGCATAAAACAGCCCTGCAGTAAACATGTAAGAGCAGCAATCCAGTAAAAAATTTCAATTACACAAGCAAAAGGTTTTATGAGTCTGTAATGCAAGTCACAGACCATTGTTTTTCTTTTTTTTTTTTAAATAGTTAATCCTTCCAGTTCACATACTGAAGTATTTAGGACATGCAGAAATCTTACCCTACAGTTTAGTTCTGTAATAAAATTTGCTTTTGCATTTGTTCTATACTTAGTTTTACATATTCTTTCACTTGTTTTTTGCTTCTTTGCATTGTGGTAAGAAGGAAAACTAGCAAGAGGAACATGGTATGTTACTGTCTTTCTCTCATTAATCCGTACTTATTGATACCATCCTCAATCTGAACCTCTTACTCTCTTTTCTGAGATGATTAACAACCAACGCAGAAAGCAGGCAGACAAACTTTAAGCTTTCACATCATACACTGAAGCAGCACGGAAGCAACCTGACATAAATAACCTACTAGGGACTTCTATAGCGGCCTCTGAATCTGCGATCTCTACTCCTGGAACGGCTGCGTCTGCGTTCCTTGCTTCTGCTCCGCTTCCTTTCCCGGCTTCTGCTCTTTTTTCTTTCCCGATCTCGGCTCCGCTTGCGCTCCTTGCTTCTGCTCCTCTTTCTGTCATGGCTTCGACTTCGGCTCTTGCTCTTTTTTCTCCTGACAAACAAACAAACAAAAAAAAGCAACTCTGGTTACACACGCAGCTCAGGATCATCACTTCCATTATTTATTCACATTCCAAAGCTCCTCTAACTTGATGCCACAAGCATTAAAGTGCAAAGTTGCTATGTCTTGGTATTTGTACAAGTATTTTTGTAAAAGAGGTGGGTAAACATCAGGAATCTTTTAAAATTCATAAAGTGCTCTGAAGCACATTTTCCAGTTTAATTTTGAAAACACTAAAGCATGCTCTCAGAGTAACAGTACTGGAGGAAAAACCACTTCCTACATTAGAACCAGCACACACTAAATGCAGTACTTCAAGTGCTGTCTCTCAAACATTTCAAACACACCACCAAGATCCTAAGAGTAACAATTTTATTTTTAAAGCAAAGTAATACACGCAAAAATAGAAAGGAATAGGAAAGTTTGAGGAAAAGGAAGACAGTTTTCTCCTGATACTGTTTGCCACCACACTCAACACTAAGAGTTTTGCTTCCACTTTCAGTGCCTAGCTGCTACTCCCACTCCTTGCTAAGCCACTTGCTTTTCTACACCTGTGGCTCTTGCAGGTTTGGGGCAAACCTTGAGATCAATTACATCTCAGGCCTGGACACAGCACTGCAGGTGGGGCCTCACACAAGTAGAGCAGAGGGGGACAATCACCTCCCTTACCCTGTCCCCCTCCGCTGATGAAGCCCAGGGTACTGTTGGCCTGGGCTGCAGGAGCACGCTGCTGGCTCATGCCCAGCTTCTCATCCACCAGGACCCCCAGGTCCTTCTCCACAGCAGCAGCAGGCCACAATAACATATTCAAACACCTGAATATTTTATTTTTACTGAAACTGAAATGAGAGGTCAGAACCAATTTTGAAATTCAGGAAGATCTGTCTTTCTTTCTATCTCAGTTTTAATTTGGGAGCTAGCCATTGAAAGAGAAGCAACATTTTTACATGTGTTTTTTTTTTTAAATATATATAAAACTTTAGAACTTAAAATATTGTGAGCAGCTCATTTTGATGGGGTTTTAAGGTCATAGTGTTTATTATGAGAACAATGTTCACAGCGCAAATCTGATTGTGGTAAACAGACCCTTAAATTAAAGCAAAGACTTCGTAAGAACTTCAGCAGTGTTTCCTGAAGAAGGCACGCTTACTATCTGTTTCTTAAAGTTTACATGCAATTTTAGAAGTTATTTAAAACAGCTGTTATACAAAATAGTAAAGGAAAGACTAAAATATTCTGTTGAGAATATAAGTAGTAGTGAAAATACTGCGATGGAAAAGGGGAGGGAAGTTGATGTGGAACCCAATATTGAGTTTTCAAGAAAGCAATCCAATCTTTATCTGTTTGTACTGTTCTAAATCGCTTAAAATTTCACACAAAAAATTTAAATGCACAGCTAAGAAACAAAAAATACAAGAGATGAATCATGCAGAACCTACCAAGTCTGTATTTTTTTTAAACTGATGCTAAAACAATAAATGTTTCCGAAAATTTGATGATATCACTGACAAGGATGTAACTACATTTGTAAAAAAGAAAAAAGTAAACTTCATAACTTCCACAACTGCAAATATCAAGCTTTTCAAATTTATTTCCTTTGACACTCATGACGTGCATTTCAAGTCTTACAAAACCAGTCCCCTGCCCCTAATGCAGAGTACTGACAAGACACTTACTTCTTGCTGCGTTCTTCGTGGCCATTGGCACTGCTCAATTTGTTCTCATCCTAAGCAGGGTTGATAGAAGAACATCGTGAGGACGAAGCGGAAACATTTCAAGTGGTCAAAGGGTAATGGGAATAGGAATAAGAAAATACAAAACAAAAATTTTAATACTAAATTACTTGTTTAGAGTTTAATGTGGAATGCTTTAGATAATTTAAGTAGGCATGTTTAACCACTTTGCTGCTTAAATTTAGGTCATACAATTACGATATACAAAACTTACATCATTTAAAAGTGTATATTAAATTGCAGATACTTCCTTACATGGTTTAGAGAGTAAGTTATCCTGTAGAATTCAGCACTCAAGTGGTTAAATGTTATTTCTATAAAACGTAAGAGGAAGTTTCAGGTTTGTGTGCCCCTCAGATCAGTACCAAGGCTACATTTCTGCCTAAGCCCCAGCGGCTACGCTAGCAGCCAGCCACTATCCATTTCCTGTGACCGATGCCATTCCCGAGATCTTCGCTCATTTTCGTTGAAGGGTTGTAAGAGCTTGATGCCACCTCTGTCACACATCTCGCCCTGAAGCAAACAGGGATTCACACTGCTTTAGTAACGTCGACTCCCAAGAAAGTCATCAATAATCCACCAGTCCAGCCTAAACATTCCCTATTTCCATACCTGTTTACATGGAAAATATCCATGTTAAACCAGGACACAAGAATTTTAACATAACAATTTACAATTTTCTCTTCAAGATTTTATATAACTACTAAATATTACATAAACTAAATATACAATTTAAAACTTACAATGCTCATCCGTAATTCATGACATGGTTATAATTAACACTGCAGAACAGACTAACAATAGCTGCTATATAATTTATATACTTGCTTTACAATTTAATCACATGAGTTACATCAGAAATACAATTCCTAAAAGACTTAAACTTTATATACATTACTTGTGAAACCAGTGCTAAAGCATGCATGATGTTAACACTTCACCACCATTTGGTGAAAAACAAAAAAGACAGTATTCATTTGCTGCTGGTTTAGGCAAAAGACATCACTACTCATTGATAAATTTTTTGCATCAGAATTGACATTTCTTAATTGAAAAACTAGGACAGAGGAACACAGGAGACTTTTTTAGAATGACACGGCAGACTGTGATACTGTCTTTTACTTGCTAAGAACGGTCTATTCAGGGATCCAAGAATTTAGGCAAATTCGTTCACTCAGCAATTATTTCCACCTACTCTGTTAAAAGATTAACCACCACCAGCCTTCTGCATTAAGAGCAAGTCTCACTCTTCTTGCACTGAGCAGACTGTTCAAATATTTACTCGCCATGGGACTGGTGAAAAGGTTATTCTTGGAACCCTGCTGTTTTCCCAAACCACTGCATTCACCTTGTTGCTATACCAAACTGGACCTGGCAATTTTAGGAGAGATTTCTTGTTTTGGGGTGGGTTTTTTTTTGGGTTGGTTGTTTTTGGGTTTTTTTGTTTGTTTTTATTTTTTTGGTTTTTTTTTTAATTATTTTTATTTTTTTTTTTAACCTAGGGGACCACGGTACAGCGATACGTCACTCAATTACTACCTTATGATTGACAGTTCACACTGGAATCAAAGGTGAATTCATGGGAGTAGAGGTGAGATATCGTTAGGCAAGTCTACAAAGAGAGATAGATGGGCATTTATTCATCACGCTGAAGTGAAACTACTGCACAATATAATTACATTAACAGCATATATTTACTTGCAAGTTACATGTAATGCATCTCCAATAAGACAAATCATGAGGGCTCCAGGGATGTTAGTTTACAGTTCAGCAGTAGTTTCATGAATAATGCTAAATTAAGGTAATCAGGACCTCACTGGCACATTTTTCTCACCTTCTTGTAAGGAGCTTCAAGCATTGCTTCTATATCAATATCATCAGCCATTTTTTCAGGACACCTGAAAGAAAAAACAAAATTCAGCTGAGAAGGAAAACACCCCTAAGCTTTTGCTTAAGAGGTCATTACTGCATCAGCTACAATTCATACATCATCCTCTCAGAAGCCACTTCCAACAAGACTGGAATGAAGCTCACCCAGTGAGCTGGTAAAGAATGTGACACAAAGCACCAACCAATTATAGCTGAGAACAACACAAATGCTATCAGACAATTAGCAAGCAGAAACCCCTGAGGTACTCCCAGCTATTTCCTTCACAACAAAGAGCACGGCTAATTTATGACACAGCGACACAGGTCTAGTGGCCATCTTAAGAAATACTAGAGCTTGACCAAAGGATTACCTGAGACATATGAAGACCAAACGTTCAGGCAAACCTGTCTGCAGACTCCCTGCACCTGCCACCACCACATTTATTAGCCAGAAGACTTGGACTGCCTTTAAGAAAGGTGACTTCCTGCATAGCACAGGCCACTGAAGAACCTTACGATTCAAGCATTAAGAAAAGCATACACCAGATTCATTTAGTCTGGGCTTTCAAGTTTCAAGAAAAAAAAAGAAATAAAGAAGCCATATCAAACCCTGTAATATCAGTCAGACTGTCTTTCAGCTTCAACCTCCTCTTGTCCTCTTGCGTTTATTATACTCCAAATTCTACTGACATTTGATTTCTTTTTCCTATGCAAGTCCAATATTAAGAGCATCTCAAAACTCTCTGCAGCGTCAAAAAGAGACTCATCTTCCTAAAAACTACCAATAAAGCAGATTCTTTCTTTTCTTTTTTAGAGCTCAAATAAGGTCAGGCCTCTAGATTTGAGTCAGATGGCCCTAGATGGAGGACACTCCTCCACACGTGCCATAAATTTCTTTAAACCATGGTAATACTTGTACCTTGGTTACAGGTACTGCTGTACAAGAACAGCATCCTCCAGACACTTTCCTAGCATTATTAAATTGCTCAAAATTCTTTAAACTGTTCACCCATAACCTCATAACTGAGATTACTGTAACAGAGCTTCACCATCTTTAAGAACCAAGTGTCTCTTCCCCATTAGTACATCAAAGAATAAAACAAACCTTTAGTAATACCAGAGCACTGGAAGTTCGCACACAATTGCTTCACTTCAAGGCACACTAATCTCATTTTCAAGTTACTGCCTCTAGGGCTATAGTGTTACCACAAGCGTGGCCACCCTTAGTTTCTATGCAACGGCTACATATTACTTTTCATCAGAATATTCATATGAAGCTTTCCAAGTCATGTAGATACACGCAAACAATTAAACTCACTGCTACTCTACCAATACAAGGTACATCTAAGTGGAGCAGTATGATTAAGCACCACTAAAAAGCACCAGGTCAAAAACCTAGTTTTGACAAGAAACAATTCAACCAGCAGCAACTCCCCCCCATGACTGCTCTTCCATCTGTGCAATTTAGCAATTGCATCCACCCAGAGTTAGGGCAGGATTCTTCATGCTGAAGAGGAGTGGACGAGAGAGGTCAGGGACAGAACACGGACAGCCCAATCACAAGCCACATGGACAAGCACATCAGTAATGATGATTGCTGTGCTCTCACAAATAGGAGAGAAAGCAAGCAACTACCCTACGGAGGATTCAAAAAAAAAAAGTCCTTACCACAAAGCATTCCGCCACAGAATTTACTGTGCCAAACAAATAAAAAGCCACATGCAGCGCTCAAAACAAAAAGTTAATAGAAAAAGCTTTACATTTAACAAAGACAATCCTCGTGACCCTGAGCCACAACTAGCAGATGACACAAAGGGAAGTGCTGCTCCATGACAGCCCTCTATTCCTGCTCCTCCTGGGCCGTGTTCTGTTGGCAGTGCACAGAGTTACGGGGACCTTTGGCCTCAGCTCATGCAATTGTACACCTTGTGATCAATGTAACACTGGTATCACACCACGCTTTCACGGAAGTACCTTCTCTTTTTGTAACACACAGACCTACTGACTTCATAATTCCAGCTAAAAATCAAGGCACATACAGTTATTCTTTTAATAAAAATCACAAATAAGAATCCGTGAGTATGAAGTCATTACAAATTTCCAAATATCTTTCATTTAATACTAAAAAACCTAAAAGGAAAGCTCATAAAAGCTTTTTTTTTTTTTGGAAGATAAAAGCTGTCTATGCTTGACACCAATGAAAAAAAAGGAATGAATTATACTTGAAACTTTTCCCATCAACAGGAAACCTAAAAGAACATGAAATTTATTACCGCTGACTTCATCAGTACTTTGCAACACAAATCCATCCCTCTTTGCTATGTTATAATACATAAGAAAAAGTTTAAAATACCAACTCCGTCCTCGTTGTGCTAACAGGAAGCATCGATAAATGTTACATAGAGCTTCACCGCCCGGGGTGCGAGCGCAGCTTAGGCCACACAGTGCCTCTGCTGCCCAGCTTCACACCCCAGCACTCCGAACACCCCCCACGCGACCAAAAATCAAGGAAAACAAATTCGGGTTCTCAACGACGCCGCCACAAGGCTGAACCCCGCCCTACTCCCCCGGGGCCGAGGATTCGCTGCGCGGCCCCACGCGGCCATCCGGGCCTCAGGGCCGCCCTCAGCTCTCAGCCCCGCGCGTCAACAGCCCGGGGGCCGCTCCCCATGGGCGGCAGGGCCGGGCCGGGCCGTTCCGCACAGCGCCATCGTGGGGGAACTCGGGGAGGGACAACGCCGCGGCGGGGACAGCGAGACCCACCCGCTACGTGGCCGCGGCGGCAGCCAAGCCCGCACGGCCAGGCCGCGAAGAGAGGGCAGGCCGGGCGCCGCCTGCGTCAGTGCCGAAAGAACGCGGATGGGACACCGCGGGGGAAACCGGCGGCGGGGCCCGAGAGCGTGACACGGGACCGCCCTGCCGGAGCGCGGAGACCGCGGCCTCGGAAGGTGCCCAGACCGATGGGCGGCACGGGCCCCAGCACCCCACGGGCTAGGCCGCGGCTCACCCGGTACGGGGCCCGGCGCCAGCCAAGCAGTTACCTGCGGCGCGGGCAGCTGCTGTCCTCGTTCAGGTGTCCGAGGCCCGGTGGCGGCAGCAGCAGCGATAGCTCCCGGCTGCGGCGCTTGCTACGCTGACGGTGGGGGATGGGCCCGAGGGCTCGGTAGCTCCCTCCAAGCAGTTAAAAGGCAGATAGACGGCGCCGCTCAGCCAGCCGCAGGGCGGCAAGCGGCAAAGAACAGCACGATCGCGGCGAGCAATCCCCGAACCCGGGCTAGGCCCCGGTTCTCGCCGCGGCGGCTGCTCCCTGAAATGGCGCCCGCCGCGTCTCGCTGCTCGCAGGCTCCGCGCACGGCACGGGGGCGCCCAGTACCCGTCGCAGGGGCTCTCGCGAGACACAGAGGCCGGCCCCAGCCCCGCACCCACCACCTCTCGCGAGACAGTACAGCCGGAAACCACTACTCGAACGCTCGCGAGACTTGATGAGGAGAGGAAGACCACCGTCCCCGCTTTTCTGTGTTCTCGCGAGAGTGCTCGCGCCCGCCACGGGAGGTCAAAGGTGACCCGTAGGGATTTAAACTCAGCGCCGCCATTTTCTTGCTGTAGCTCTTCGGGGGGAATTGAAGGAGGTTGTTGTAGTCTTGTGTCCTTCCTCAGTGACTGGGCCTTGTGGTTGCTTGTAACATACCTGCAGTCAGGGTCCTATCTGTTCCTTTGTAGGGGATCTGTTGGGCTGGCTGTAACCACCCTTGAGCCTTGGTGGCACAAGCAATCCCAACTCACTTGGTAGCGTTAACAGTATTGTTTGTTTTCTTTTAACTGGATGTGTTCCCTGTTCTCCTGTACCCCGGGGGGTGCCTGGTAACTTAGAAGGGTAACTTAGATGGGTGTCTCTTGTGTAAGAGATTCTTTGGTTATTCAACAGCATGCATGCTGGCCTTGTGCTGGTGGCTGTGGGCTCAGAGCCGTTGCTGTTTTCCTAAGCTCTGGTTCAGAAGAATCTATGTGATTAGCCATATGGGGTGTTCCTGGGAAGCTATAGCTGTGGTGGTAAGCTCCACATAAGAAAGGTCCTTTCACAGTTTTTTGTCATCTGGGGGCTTTTTAGCTAAAGAAACTGAAAAACAGAACTTCGAATAGAGGAAAAGGAACTGGCCAAGCTCAAGTGGACCTAGGACGGGAGAAACAGAGGCAAGGCACCTCCAAGGCCAGCTCAGGCTGTTAGAGGACAATTTTCGGCCATTCTGTGTTTGGTAGATCTTATCAGCCATCCAAGATAAGCTTCCAGGGAAGTTGTGAACAGTGGCTGATGCAAAGCTTCAGTGGTCCTCCAGCTTTGATGTCTTTGTATCAACAAAATGTGAATGTGTTATCAGCTGGGAAGGGTTTTCTTGGCATAGTTGCAGCCATATACAGGTGCCTTGTCCAGCTGGAGTGTGTTTTCTGTAGAAAGCCTTATTATTCCTTTTTTTGAGCACCTTGTAACCATAACTGGTTATGAGGCTCTTTAAGAGACTGGGAAGAGTTAATGTCCCAAACACTTGGTAGAAGTGTAGAAGGTGATCACCACAGTAAGGAGTTAAGGAACAGTTGGAGGAGGGAACCTTGCAAAGGCAAGGTATTTGTCTAGACCCATCTCCTTATCTTGTGAAGACTATGCAGACTTGCTGAATTACAGCAAGCAAACATGGTGATGGAGGAAGAGATCTTGCAAACTACACTTGCACACATTTTGGCAGGAGCAGAGAAAGACCCCCCGGAAGCCCTTCCAACCCATTTCCAGAATATTCTAATTTTTGTACTGCTCTTGCACAGGGGTAGGGCATACCTTGATCTCAACATTAGAGGGGATCTGATGACTATTTGAGACCCTAGACTCATTTCTGGAACATTCTGAAGAAGGACTGAGCTTCTTAGGGAAAGGAGGGCTGTGAGCACTGCTCAAGGAACAACTCTGACATTGCTGGATCCAAGGGTGTTGACTGCATCTTTCTCTCTCCCCTCACTCCTTCTTTCGAGTTATGTTGGAATGTAATGTATATTGTCATCAGTTGTAGCTGGTAGGGCATTTCTCATATAGCACCAATAATTATGTTCTCTAGTCAAATTTGAACCTTCTCCTTGTTTGAATAAAATGACTGTTAGATGTCATTTCACCTTAATTTACCCCAAGGGGAATCTCAAACCTTTTGACCTCCGTAACTACCCAGGGTTGCCCAGAATCAGGCTGCAACAGGCTCTTAGCTGCAAAAGCTGATTTAGCTCTTCAAACTTTTAATGCACTGTACAATAAGAAGAGTGTTTACCAGAAACAATATATTCTGTGTAGGCCATTAGAGATCAGTATCTAAATATCTACCTAAGTTTGTTACATCAAACAACTTCATGCTTACTCTAGAAGAAAACTAACATCTTTCTTGAGATCCCAGTCCATCTTTATACTAAAAGTCCCAGTGTAAACAACATGTTTTGGCTGACAGTAGCAAGTGAGAATTGTGCTAAGGATATTATATAAACCAGAGGAGAAGAGCTCGTGAAAATAACGGAACTGTTGCGGCGAGCATGCAGCCTATGTAAGCTGTGTCCAGCTTAGGAAATCCCTGAGCTGTGTCTGTTGGAGCCTGAGAGCACAGGAGGAAGCCTTACCTTGTTCTTTCTTTTCTTGGGTGAAATGGATGATGGTTTGGGATAGAGCTCCAGATTAAGAGTTTCAGGCTTGTTTATTGTAGGAGAGAGCAAACTAGGTCATGTGTTGGGCAGGAAGTTGAAGCTGTCAGTGTTCCTCTGTGTCTGGATCTTCTGATGGAACGATTGATAGCGTCTGTGTCTTCATGGTATCTGTTCCTCCCTTTGGCTAAGGGCTCTGACAGGATTCCTTAGGTTTAAGAGCAACAGCACCTGATGGTGTCACTGCTGAATCCTTCTGCAGGAAGCTGTCCCCGGTTACGGTACACCCATATCTGGCAGCCTTTCACCTGCCATAAACCCAGGTACATCTAAGATTGTTGGAGATCTGGCCTCCTCTTGCAGCTTTTGGCTCAGGCCTCTGCTGACTGCCATATAAAGTCTGTGAGCACTTTGGGGACAAATGGTTTAATGGAAAAAGTACAAGTCACTTGTGAGATAAAACCTGCTTATGTCAGTAATACTGCTTTGTTTCTCCTGGGAGACCACAAAAGTGCCACATTTGTATTTACATTGAATTCAGTAACAGGCTGTAAGTTTGAGCCAATTCTTCAATACAGTACATATAACACTGAGTGGTTTCCTACTGAAGCCAGGAGCAGACAAGCATTAATGGTTGGGTTTGGGGCATTTTTTTCTCTTATGAATCTGGAACAATTCATGGAGAAGTTTTACACAAACTGTGTCTTCTGAAACTCTATTTTTTTCCGTAGTGAATGAAAACACTTAAACCAAGGGAGGGGCTAAGAGCTCTGGCCCATAGGCTTCCAAATCAGAATGTGTTTTATCATACTGCAGGGCACTGGGCATGGCGGTGGTGTGCCTGTGCTGGTTCTGCTTTCAGTGAGACATTTCCTAGCAAAAGCGTTTGTGGCTAAGAGATGGGCTCGGCCCACAGGAGAGGCTTGCTGCCATTCCTGCACTCGGTGCTGCAGGATGCACTGTGTTTGTGGCTCTGGGCACCATGAGTGACACTGCTATGAGCACCAGTGCTATTGTCACTGCCATGAGGCCCCGGGGGAGCTTTGGAGTAGGAACTCAAGTCCTTCGTTTTAACTCGACCTGTGGATGTTGAAAGAGGTCTTGTAGAGCTGAAAATTCAAAAAAGAGCAGAGTAGCGGCGGAAGGAGGAAAAAGTTTGCGCTTTCCCACACCGGGAGTCGAACCCGGGCCGCCTGGGTGAAAACCAGGAATCCTAACCGCTAGACCATGTGGGACTGCATGGTAGTTCTTTTTGCTGCGGCGCCAGCTTCCTGCGCGCGACCCGCGGAGCTGCGCCGCCTGCCGGCCGGGCCCTCACACTGCTGCGCGAACTGCTCGGGCTGCGGCGCCAAGGACCGGAGGAGCTCCTCAGAGAGGAGCGGGGTAGAGAGCTGCGGGGACAATGCAGTGCCCGCCGCATGCCGGGGGACAGCGAGGGCCGAGGCGCTCACAGTCAGCACACCTGGCTCATCTCAATCTGCCAACGCGTGAAACTGCCCCTGCAGTTAGAAAGCTCAAGCCTAACTCGGAGTAAACAGGAAAAAAAAAAGTATTAGGGCTGCTGTAGTGAGCGCTCTTTAAAACCAGTCCCTGGGACGTACTTGGGTGATCAGAGAGGCTGCAGAGGCAGAAAGCCAAAGTGCAATGAGCCCCACACTGGGTCTCATTGGTGGATTAAGAACTGGTTGGCTGGTCGCAGCCAAAGGGTTGTGATCCATGGTTCTATGTCAGGGTGGAGGCCAATCACAAGCAGTGTCCCCCAAGGCTCAGTCCTGGGACCGGTGCTCTTCAACATCTTTATCGATGACATAGACGATGGAATTGAGTGCACCCTCAGCAAGTTTGCAGATGACACCAAGCTGAGCGGTGCAGTCGATACATTGGAAGGAAGGGAAGCCATCCAGAGGGACCTGGACAGGCTGGACAAGTGGGCCCATGTGAACCTAATGAGGTTCAACAAAGCCAAGTGCAAGGTGCTGCACTTGGGCCAGGGCACTCCCAGGTATTTATACAGACTGGGGGAAGAACTCCTTGAGAGCAGCCCTGCCCAGGACTTGGGGGTCCTGGTGGACGAGAAGCTGGGCATGAGCCAGCAGTGTGCGCTGCAGCCCAGCAGGCCAACGATGTTCTGGGCTGCATTAAAAGAGGAGTGGCCAGCAGGGAGAGGGAGGGGATTGTCCCCCTCTACTTGGCTCTTGTGAGGCCCCATCTGCAGCACTGCGTCCAGGCCTGGGGCCCCCAGCACAAGAAGGACGTGGAGCTCTTGGAACGGTTCCAGAGGAGGCCACCAAGATATCAGAGGCTGGAGCACCTCTCCTATGAGGAAAGGTTGAGGGAACTGGGCTTGTTTAGCTTGGAGAAGAGAAGGCTCCAGGGAAACCTCATTGAGGCCTTCCAATATTTAAAGGAAGCATATAAACAAGAGGGGGTATGACTGTTTACAAGGGTAGATAGTGATAGGACAAGGGGGAATGGTTTTAAACTAAGACAGGGGAGATTTAGGTTGGCTATTAGGAGGAAGTTTTTCACTCAGAGGGTGGTGATGCACTGGAACAGGTTGCCCAAGGAGGTTGTGGATGCCCCGTCCCTGAAAGCATTAAAAGTCAGGCTGGACATGGCTCTGGGCAGCCTGGTCTAGTGGTTGGCGACCCTGCACACAGCAGGGGAGTTGAAACTCAATGATCTTTGGGGTGCTTTTCAACCCAGGCCATTCTATGATTCTATGATTCTCTTGTCAGTGTGCATTGCAGATGCTGTTTGCAATCCCAGCAGGTCGGGTTTCTGCAGCAGCTGCCTGTGACAGGTTTGGTGCTGAGATGTGGGAGGGCCTTCGTTCAGAGCCATGCAAGCAAGGAAGCTCAGTGTGACCGGGAACATCATGTATGCAATCCAATATCATTAAAAGAACAACAGCAACACAGAAATCCCTCCCAAAAGAGCTAATTAAAAAAAAAAAATGAATAAGCCAAACAGAGAATATGCTTGCAAGAAGCTCCTGTTTCACCAGAAGCAAAACTATTTTAAAAATAGTCTCAAAAGTCTGCAAAGCTTGGCAAAGAAAGCTATTGAAATACTAAATTAAAATTAAAATACCCTTAAAAAATGCAAAGCTGGTGCAAACTGTGTCCGTATGCCAGCAGAGAAGATCCCAGTCAAGTTCCAGGGTGTCCAAAGGCTCAGGTGCAGAACTGGGTGGGCCAGTGTGAGCAGGTGTTGTTTCCTCGCAGGATCTGAGCCGCAGCCCCCGGCCTGTGCGGAGCACAGGGTTGCACTGCTTTGGTGCTCCTGCTTCCTCGTCAGGAAGAGGTTGGAGCCCATCTTGGTGAGGTCAGGCCTCGGCACAGCTGGTGGCAAGATCTGAGCTTTTCCTGTGCATCAGCCTGCCTGTCCTCAGCTTCAGAATTGTCTGGGTAAACACAACTGTGCCGCAGATGAAGATGCCCATGTTCTGGCCTTCCAAGGGCTGCTCCCTCACCTGGCTGCACTCCGTTCTTACAGAAGCCTCTCCTCTCCTGACCTGCACCATCCAGCAACAGTTTGGGCATCTATATATGGGCCAGGACTGAGTTACTCTGGTGGGATGCGGCTTCGGGGTCTGTTGGGTTTCCAGGGTAGCTCTCATGCCCACCCCCCACAACCATGAAAGGCCAGGTCTTGAGGAGGAGCCCAGGGCTGGGCTGAGAGTGGGTGGTGCTGCCCAGCTGTGTCAGGGATGTGCAATAACTATAGAGAATAGGAGAATTTGCCATAAGTTTGAAGAACTAAACTGTCATTTTTTTTATTGCTGTCATAGGACAGGTACAGGTACCTGGACAAGTTGACATCTCAATTGCAAATCATCTAACCTTTCTTTGAAATAACTAACTTTGAAATAAATTCATGTCCATCACAGTCCCATCGCACTGTGGCACCTTGGGAACAGGTCTCATTTCCATGGTCCCATAGAGCAGCTGTGTTCAGAGTTTGCAGGCTGTGTCACTACCACCTGCATCTCAGCATTTCAAGCTATCCTGCTGGGGCAGTGGTGGGAACAGCAAGGCAGTGTGGCCTCTGCACTGCTGCCCCGAGCTGAGGGTGCCCCATCCCTGCAGGTGCCCAAGGCCATGGCTGGGCCCTGGGCAACCCAAGCTGGGGGGCAGGCAGCCCACGGCAGGGGTGGGGCTGGGGGGCCCTTCCATCCCAGCTGTGCTGGAATTCTATGAGTTCCTGTCCAGCAGTGCTGTGGGGGTGACAGCTCCTCTCCAGCAAGCTTCTGGGAGCATGCATGCTGCTTCCAGCTGGAGTCTCTGCAGAGCTAGTAGCACCCTTTGAACTGAGCTGACCATCTGGAGGAAACACCATCAAAAAGCTGGTTTTGCTAAGCCATCCCTACGTCACTGATGAAGAACAGTGTGCAGGAGCAACTGTCTGCGTTGGCAACACGGGGATCCCCAGTAAATGCAGATCCTGAAAGCTGGGGAAGGCGATGTGTGTTGGTGTCCACCTCACTCGTGGTGAAAAAGAAACAGCCTTCACACTGTGCAGACAATGCTCAGCAACAGCTAAAACAACAGGGTGTTATCAACACTGCTTTTGTTACAGGTCCAAACACAGTGTGATATGGGCTGGCAGAAGAGTTAACTCCATCCCAGCCAGATCCAGTGCAGCAGAGAATACAGTATAAACCGCGTGGGAGGTGACAACAGCTCATGCTACCTCTGGTGCCAGCTGCATGGCTGTGCATCTGCTGTGCCAGCACTGTACATCCCCAGCCCTGGAGTCAGGCAGACATCTCCCTTGACAGAAAGGACTTCAGTGCTGTTGTGTCACCAATCAGGTTAAACGACAAGGATAGCCTTACTGCCGCAGCACTGCCCAACCTGGAAAGGCTCCTGCCTCCATCCTTGTGTAGCTCCAGAAGGTCACACTGGGCTTGGGCATGCATCGGGATGATTTGCAGCTGGTAGAGGGCCTGTAACCATCCAGGCTCTTTCAGTATCACTAGTTACGCCCATCCGTGGTTTCCGTGCTAATGAAGATCTCTGCAGGTCAGTGCAACGAAGGCAAAAAGGAAAATTTGGCACTGCAGCACTGGCAATTTCTAGTTCAGAAACTTAACTTCTCCCCATGGTTACAAGTTAGAGCAGAGAGTTTGCTCCCATCCCAATGGCTTCTGCAGAACTGTGGCCAGTCCTCAAAGCAATAAGTGCATAAGAAAGAATGAAGGATATAGAGCAATAAGCCACTTCTCATACTCAGTTTAGAAATTTTGTTATCAGTGAGTGTTAGTAAATTATTTCAACAAAGGAATATGGTAAGAAATAGCAACCTACAGATACCTCAGCTGGAGACATCTGTAAACAAACTGGAGCAAATCTGTTTGTGATGGTGAAGAATAACAGGAATGAAGGAATAAAACTGAGAATGTGTAAGCAGATTATAATGCATTCCACTTAACAGGAAGGGAAATTCTGAATGATGGCCCCAGGAGACAACAGGGCCAGCAAGAGCCTCTGCACTCATGGGCATGCTGCAGGTGACCCTACAAATCCCCTTCTTCCCATATCTCCAGAGTTCTGATTGTGGGACTTTCTGTCCAGGTTTCTCACAGAAATGGGAATTTAATATCAAAGCTTGTAAGAAAAAAGCATCAGGCTGCAGGATTAGCTTTAGCATTTGCAGGTTCTTTCTGTGGCTAAAAAAATAGCTCAGTTCTTGGCAAGAACCTGCCACAGTATTACAGTGTCTGGCACGGCCATCAGCCACAGCAAACGCAGACGGCTCCGGCAGCTTGTGTAGCCTGGCGGGAGATGGAACAGTGAGCCAAAGTGCGATGGGACATCAATGTCACCACTGCTCAGGTTGCTGCTAGGGTACAACATTGCTGTTCCCACTGTTAGCCTTGGCCACCCACCTCCGGCAAGTGTCCCCTGCCCTGGGCACTGTCCCCCATGTGATGGTGGGACTCGTGCAGCTGTGCATGGGACCCATGCACAGTGCATAACGTCCCCTGTGTGGGAGAGAGCACCACTGGCCAGCTCGTGCATTTGGACTGATGGGTGAGCCCTTAGGGGGCAGACTGAAAGCAGCAGAGCTCTCACTGGTTGCAAGGAGATGTGAGGGGCAGTGACAGACTGGAAGTCCCTTGGAAGCTCTAACTGACATGGTGGCATGGTCATGCATTTCATTTTAGAAAGGTGTCTGCTCTGTTCTCTCTGTGCTCCAGCCTTGCTGGAGACCCTGGGAGTCCTGAAGCAAGGAAGGGCGCCTGTGCTGGGGACTTCTTCCCAACCATCATTACCAGCAACTTGAGAGTTCAGTTCATAGAAAGTGACTTGAGAGCACAACTTCCCTTCCATGTCTGCTTAGCTTTGGGGCAAGGACTACCAGGGACAGCAGGTTTGTGGGGCATTCCCACCTCCACAGTCCTCCCCACTTCTCTCCCTTCATGTGCGGTTCTGGTGTGTGGCTCTGCTCCTCACCCCTGGCCCAGAGGTGGTCTTATCATTCAGCCTGGTAAAACGCCTCTCACTCCTGCTTACCACCTGTTCAACAAACTGATGTGGTTCACTCATCCGGACACCAGAATGAAGAGCAGGACTTGAAGCATAGGGAGCCCTCAGCTCAGCTATCTCACCCAGCTGCAGCCTTGTGTCTCCTGTAAGGGCTTGTAATCGTTGTCTCCGATGCCCTTCCCCTCTTTCCGCTCCACTCTAAAAGGGCAGAGCTCTCCCATGCTGTGAGGAGCACTTACCCCTACCAGAGCCCCCTCTACAGCTTTGCAGGCAGCCAGGGAGCCACAGTAGCAGGAAAGATGGCAGAAACCTCTGCTCTGTGTTTTCAGTCACAATCTGTTTTAGAAAGCAAGAGAGGAAACAAAGAGCATTTGCTGCTCCATCTGTTTCCGCGTCCCATGCTGCTAAGGTTGGGTTGCAGCCAGCTGCTGCTATTGCCAATCAGTAACGTGATAGTGTGACTACTTACTTTGCAAGGGAGCGAAAGACGGTAAGACGGAAAAAATCAGGACAGGATGATTTTTAAAAAGCCCCATTGCAGAACATCTGGCTTGCCATATACATTTACATCATGCCCATGATAAAAAAAAAAAACAAAAAACAAAACAAAAAAACCCCTGCTGATTGCTGCTTAAAACCACATATTTTTACAAACGGCCAAGTATTTCCAACTAGCTCTTTCCAAATGACAGTCCTGGGCTATTTGATACCTTCAGTCAGCTTCAAAACACAGGCAGGGTTAATTAAGAACAGGGATGTTTTTTATTTGCTTCATATGTGCTAAGGCCATTTGTTGGAGAGGACTCTCATGGTGCGCAGTCCAGAGAACCTCAGCCAGCAGCTCACGCATCCAGGTCAGCCCGGTCCCGTTCAATAAAGGATCTGAGACATTTTATAGATGTCTGTGCTCCGAAATAATGGAGAATCCTCATTTGCTTTGTTCAGTTTGAGCCTCAAACCGCCTGACATGGAATTAGAGGCGTGTTGGTCAGAAGGCACCTTTGGATGGTGCTAGCCCAAACCCTCGCTTAAGTGAGACCATCACCAATGGTAGATCAGGTCAGCTATGGTTTTGTGTAGCCAAACCTTGAAAATCTCCAAGGAGGGTAAGCTGTACCCCTGGTGAGCCTAACACTTTGTCTTGATTACTGGTACAACAAAGAGCTGCCCACGGTGAGAAATCTTAGTATCACAGAATCATTGAGGTTGGAAAAGACCTCTACGATCCTCTAGTCCAATCCCAACCCATCCCCACCATGCCCAATAACCATGTCCCTCAGTGAACACAGCTACACACTTCACCCAGGTGCAGGCACTTGAAGAGGTGGCTTGGTGGCGCTTGGAACATTTTGTAGCACTATTGGCTCTTTCATTATGAAACTGCACTGTGTTGGGACTTGCCACAGCCATCCTGAGACAGAAGCGGAGGGAAAGGGGTGAGAGGTAGAGCTGCCACTGCTGAGATGGGGCCACACAAAGCCAGTATGCTCCTCTGGCTATGAGTGGGCCCTGCTCCCCGGGTTAGGCACTTCAGCATCCGAGGCATTACATCTTCCTGGAGCCTTTGTGGGGGCTGCAGCAGAGCAGACTGCTCCTGGTCCCGCTCCCCTTCCCAGCCCTGGGGGCTCACAGTGCTGCGGAGCATTAGGAGGGGTCAGGCGAGGCAAAAGCAAGGCAGCGTTGTACCTGAAGGTGCAGTCCCACCATGCCAGAGGAGCAGAGCAGGTCCTGCAATGGTAACCAGCCATAGCAGTGGCTGAGGTAGGCCCTAGGTACAGCCTGCCGGGGCAAGGTCCTGTCAATTTCCTGATGTGCAGTGTGTGCACAGGTCTGTCAGCAGAGCAGCCTCATGGAACGAGGAGTGGGTGTACGACTCCAGGCACCACTTCCTCCATCCAGGAGCAGCAGCTGAAGGAACGATTTGAGCGTGATCTCAGGCACCTGGCTCGTTTTGCAGTTCTTTAGTGATAGTTGTGGGAAACGTCCTTCAGCCAAGAATGGACAGCAAGGGGATACTTTGGCCTGGAACCATTGGTCATACATCTCTTAATTCATCTTGCAGTGACCTAGTGTTCACGGCCTCACAGTTCACGAAGGCTGTTTCTTCCAGTGTCTGGCAGGAAATGTGGTTTCATTATTAGCAAAGGAGCCAGGGATTCATAACAGTCTGTTCTCAGAGATGCTGTGATGTCTTTGCCACGCTCCCAAAGACCGTTACAGACACTTTGTGTCTACTTGCTGACATTGGTGCGTTGATGGCCAGCATTGTGTCCGGCCTGCCTGATCCCCCCTGCGCCTGGCACAGTGTGACCTGCCTGCACCACTGGAGGAGGAGCTCCTTATGCTGTTGTACCAGGCAGAAGTTCTCCTCAGCCCATGAAGCCTGAACTGAGAGCCTCATGGAGAGCCACTGGAGAGGCCCTACAGAAGAGGCATTTTCCCTCAGCTCCTTGATCTTTCCCCTCCAGGATCTGTCTCCTCCTCCCTGAGCTGCACACACACAGCTCACACACACCAGTGCTATGTGGCTCTCCCAGAGAGTCAGAACCTGCCCTGGCAGCTCGGTGTCCCTGTGCAAGTCCCAGCCTCACTGGGTTATTCCTCCTGGGATCCCTAGAGCTGGGCCTCTGGTGACCTCCCATCTCCCCAGCTGCTATTTTCGGTTTGTCTGAGCTCCTGTCACTGCTGCAATGTCAACCAGACTGCTAACATTTTTACACGCTGAGTCTACATCTACATAAGCCCTCAAACAGAGGCCGTCAGGCTGCTGTAAGCATTTTCCCAGATTTGCTGTGTCCCTCAGAGGACAGGTATAGCCTTTATTGGCAAAGGCAGACAGCATCTGCATCTCTGCAAGGAAAGCTGCCAGGTTGACCGCATTTTAGAGCTATACCAGAAACTTTCATTTTGAGTGTTAACTCCTGCTTTTCCCCTCCGCTGCTCCATGCCCCGGCCCTGAGTTTTGCTGCCTGCAGTGCTGATCCCCTCCTGCCTGCCCCATGGTGCCACCAGGGATGTCCCCTAGCACTGCCGCCGCAGGGCCCCATTCTCTATCCACGCTGGATCCAGCCAGTGAGTGTGTGGCCATGATCTCACTGTCTCTCTATTTGTTATTTACAAGTGCAGGGGGACTTTGCTCAAATGTCTTAAGATTAAGTTGTCTCAGATTAAGTTACTCCAAAGTTATTCTGCAGTGCCAAAATGCCATCAGCGAGACAGCACGGCAAGGGCTGGATCCCTGCATCAGAGCCCCACTGTGACTCGCCTGGTGTGCACTGCCGGGCTGTGAGGGGTCACACCTGGCTGTGCTGTGCGGCGGAGCCCACAGACCCCTCTGCTGGAGGCAAAGCCCACCTGGTGCCTGCCATCTCACACTGCCACGAGCGGAGCCTGTGGAGCTCAGGCACCCCGAGGCTTTGCCTCCACGTGCGGTTGTTCCTCCCTGGAGGGACAGCGCCTTGACAGCTCTGCCATGCCACCCCACTGGGCAATGTTCTCCAAGTGGTGCTACCAAGGTTGTGCTGACTGAGGGCTCAACTCTTTGCAGCACTCCTGCTCACAGGATGTCAGTGCTCTGCCTTGTCTCAATGCCTCTGAGTTGCTGGTATCAGCACGGCGACGGCTGACATGTGCTGTGCAGGGCCATGCCAGGTGTTCCTGCACAGCCTTGGCTGGGCTGCCGGTGCTGATAGACAGAGAAATCCTCATCTGAGCAGACACGATGTGGCACAGGCCCGAGGGGCATACACACGGCACAGCACTGCTCTCTGCATGCCCTGCAGTGCCCATGTCTGATGGCCCCGCGGGAAGCAGTGCTCTGCTGCACCGCACCTCTCAGTCCCGCGAGGCTTTGCCATTTCCCAGAGGGGATTTTTGTTCCCTCGTGGAAAAGGCACCGCTGCCCACCGCGAAGCTTCCTTTCACAGCAAAACAGAACGGGGTCCCACAGCTGATGTCAGGGGATACTGCAGCCCTCGGCCTCCCCATCGCTCCGTGGGGCTGCCACTTGAGAGCTGGAGTGCTGCTGCCAGAGCCCCCGACTCCCGCTGGGCGCTCGTTCTCCCTCAGCAGGCCCTTCTCCCCTCCTCCCCTCCCTGCTCCATGTCACCGGACAGCCCGCGCCCCGCTCCCAGACCGAGTGCCCGAGATGGACGCGGAGGCAACAGCCGCCACTCCGCTCCCGAAGCGCCGTCCGCCGCCGCCAGGGGCTGCCCTCGGCCCGCGGGCCCCATGGCTGCCGCTGGTCCCGAGCTGCGCTGGGCACGG